>NC_000071.6:133434710-133492210 GCF_000001635.26 Mus musculus | reverse complement strand
GATAGAGACCGGGAGATACAGATAAGGGAGAGAGAGAGAGAGAGAGAGAGAGAGAGAGAGAGAGAGAGAGAGACAGAGACAGAGACAGAGACAGAGAGAGAATAAGCTAGAGAAACAGAGATGGATATAGAGAGGTAAGAAGAAAGGAAAGTAGGGTGAGGGAAATAGCTAGAGAGCATAAAATAAGGATAGAGGTAGAGGGAGGGAGGGGGAGGGAGGGAGGGAGGGAGGGAGAGAGGGAGGGAAGGAGAGCTAGAGAGATAGATATAAAGAAACAAGGAGAGAGAGGGAGGAGAGAGCAGTAGAATGGGAAAGAGGAAGGGACAGAGAGAAGGAAAAAGAGACAGAGGGACACACAGAGCAGTGGAGAAGGGGAAGAAAGAGCTGGACAGAAAAGGTTATAGATGGAGGTAAAGGGGAGGGAAGAAGAGAAAGTTAAAGCTAGAGAGAGAACTAGGAAGATGAACGTAGAGAGATGAGAGCCAAGCTGGAACACTAGGGAGCACCAGAGATGGAGGTAAAGAGAAACAGACACACATGAAGGAAAGACGGAGGAGAAGGGGGAGGGAGAGAGTGAGTGAGAGAGTGAGAGAGAGAACAAGAGTGAGAGGGGGAGAGAGAGAGGAAGAGAGAGGGGAGAGAGAGAGAGAGAGAGAGAGAGAGAGAGAGAGAGAGAGAGAATGAGAGAGCTGTTAGTTTCCATCTCCAAGTAAGATGGGTTAAAAGCCTTTTGCATTTATTGGCCAAATATGTCACCTGGTCATCCTTGATGTCAAGAGGCACGAGATGAGGTATGTGTTTCTGTCCAGAGACTGGAAGAGCTGTTGGGATTTCTATAAACAGTCCTTTCTTTCTCCCAAGAGTACTGACCCTCTCCTAGAGTAACTCCGCTAGGTATGAAGAATTACAAACTTGGTCTGTGTGACTCCTTGGCCTGCCGAATTCTACCATCTTCATGGGTTCAAAATATTTTGTTTCTGAAGAAGATCTGATTTTCCCTGTGTTTGGATAAAACCAAATGCCAGTTCTTATAGACATCAGGATGCCAGCTCTTATAGACATCAAACTCCATCGTGAGCTGAGTCTTGGGCCAGAAAGATCTTTGCAAAGCCACAGGAGTTTCTGCCTGGTGAGATTCAGCGTATCACTAAGAAGCTGGCTTTGTGACTCGGAAGTGGCACAGATGCCCAGGCTGTCTGAATCCTGGTGCCAAATGATGTCTGGATTCATTGTGGTCAGGATGTTTTACAATCCAGGCAGGCATCCTTGTTGATAATTCAAACACCAGACTGCCTTTCCAAACATGACCCAGGTGCTCCAATTCCAGAAAGTTTTAAAATTTTCACTCATTATAAATATGAGGCTAAAGAGGTAACTCAGTTGGTAAAGTACTAGCCAGCCTGGCTAACTTAGTGACTTCCCAGACGGTAAGACAGTTTGTCTCAAGTACGGCTTCTGATGTATGGCTTCTGAGGAACAATGCCATGGGCCTTTCTCACAAGGTTGGCTTCAATATGTATGTACACATACATATATACACACTTTCTATACACATATGATCATGCATGCACACACACACAAATAACCCTTTAAGTATATGGATATATGTTTATCTTCAAACAGCATCATTGCGTGACTACCCACCACCCACTATCAACTCTGAATTAAAATTTTTGTTTATGATTTCATTTAATCCTCTAACCAGGAGTTAGTTAGCAAATAATTTCTAGAAAGGGCCAACTCATAACTCATTTAGCCTCTGCTGGCCATATGGCTTATCACAGCCACAGAAGGTTTTCGTTTGTATCGTAATAACCTTAGACAGAGATGAAGAGATGGTTCAGTGGTTAAAAGCACTTACTGCTCTTTCAGAGGATCCATGTTCAATTCCCAGCACCTATGTCAGGTGGGTCAAAAAAACTGGGGACTGGAGAGATGGCTCAGAGGTTAAGCACTCTGGCTGCTCTTCCAGAGGTCTTAAGTTTAATCCCTAGCAACCACATGGTGGCTCACAACAATCTGTAATGGGATCTGACGCCCTTTTCTGGTGTGTCTGAAGACAGCTGCAGTTTATGTATAGAAAATAAATAAATACATACATATGTACATACATAAATACATAAATAAATCTTTTTTTAAAAGGATCACCCATATTTCCACTGCATGGATGCACCATCTTTTTCTGGCCTTCATAGGCATTGCTCTCTCTCTCTCTCTCTCTCTCTCTCTCTCTCTCTCTCTCTCTCTGTCTCTCTGCCTCTCTGTCTCTGTCTCTCTTAAATCAGTTTACTTTAAAATAGACTGGAAGCTTGGACATTGGTCACCCATGAAGCTGGTGTCTTATCAGTCCCGATTTGGTGCAGAAGTCTTGGAAGTTTCCTGGAGAGCCTCAGGTCCTTATTCAACAGGGTGAGCTTGCTCACAGTTTTATTAATTCCTGCTCTATAGACCTCTGTGAAGGAAGCAGACTGTTAGTTCTCAACTTACAGATGAGGGAGCAAAGTAGAGAGAAGAGGCTGGGTAACTTTCGGGCAACAGCAAATAGATGTATAAAGGGACCTTGGGGTCCATCTGATTCCAGTATTGCCCTGGAGTGATTGCCAAAAAAAAAAAAAAAACCACCCAAAAAAAAACAAAACAAAACAAAACAACAACAAAAAAAAAAAAAAACAAGAAACATTCTATCTCGAGGGAAGCAGTTAAGACTAAAGAAGTAAAACAACTCATAAGTTTCAGGAAGTCTCTGAAGGTGGCAAGAGTCCCAAAGTTATATAAGTCTCCTCTCCAAGGTTATATACACAGTAAAGTTTGCTGGGAAGGGGAGACCTTTGTACCTGTGGAGCTGTGTGAAAGTCAGGCAGGGAGCTCTTGGGTTCCAGCTTTCATGAGCTGTCACCCTAGCTGGTGTGAGTTTTGAAAGATATGTTTACAGCCGCTTTTGAGTTGGTTTTGCTCTTGTAAGTCACTCTTCCCTCATATTCCTGTAAGTACCCCAATATACTCATTGGGTCACTAAGTTGAACTTTGGTGTTCCTGTTATGTTAGCCTGTTGTTGGTTCCCTGTCTGTGGTGAGTAGAGGTCCGTTGGTTGTTTCCACAGGTAAAGTGTAACACAGCAAGGATCCGTGTGTGCATTCATGTCATGCTTGTACATGAGGATTTGGGCCTTGGTAAGTCTAAAGAAGTAGAAATGGAAGCTTTACCCAGAAGCCCTTCTAATAGTTACTACTAAGAGTTTTTCCTGGGGAACTAACTATCCCCATGGACGTGAGGTTTTACTAATATCAGGCAGGGGAGTTGTCTATTGCTTGATTTACTATATTAGAACATGGTTGGTATTGCTTAGATCCTAATTGCTGACATTATCAGTGGCCACAAAACCCTTGAGAGATGTGCTTTACTGGAGGAAGATGGTGACCAGGGGGCCTTTTACAGAGCAGAACATCTCTTCCCAAGGGGCCCAGGGAGGTCAGAAGACAGCCTCTGGAGTAGGTCCTCATCTTCCACCTTGTTGATCCAGTTCTTGACTTCTGTTCTTTGAAGCTATGTACATACACCAGGCTAGCTAGCCAGGAACTTCCAGGGGTTCTTCTTCATTCCCTGCAGCTCACTGTGCAAGCTCTGCATCACACTCCTACACCTAACTTTACAGGGCTTCTGGGTAATCATACTCAGGCTGTCATGCTTCTGTGGAAAGCCCTCCAACCACTTAGCCATCTCCCCAGTCCCCTCCCTACCTCTGACCTATGTTTTTCAGATCTTCCCTCAAACATGAGGTGAGCATTATTCATCCTACTGGAAAGGTGAATTCTCAGACTGAAAGCTTTGCAGGGTTAGAGAAGGTCTCAACAGTGACAACCTCGGTGGCCTCGCTGCCCTTGGCTCACTGCCCCTTTCCCTTGGTTCTGTTCATCTTCCCGCAGTACCTTGCTGATCTGTCATTCCAGAGCCATCTCCTGTGCCCTTCTCCGTCACCACCTCTAGCTAACAGCCTCTTTCCCTGAACTTTATATAAGCTGGCTCCTTCCCAAGGCCCCGTGGCAGCTTTCCCAGTTGCTATTTGTATCTGCCCGGCATCTCCCAGGTTCTCCTCTTAAGCTCTTATCTCTTTTTTGGCAGCCAAATGCCCTCTGTTTTATTCTCTCCCTTGGGCACACTCATAGGATGGAACAAAGCCGAGAGATTGTTCACTTTCTTAACAGAAGCTGTTTTGAATTCAGCCCCAGCTGCTACACCTTTCAGAAGTGAGATGGCTCCCAGAGCAGATGGCTCAGCAGTGGCTATTTTAAGCCCCAGAGTCACAAGAACACACCCCAAAATAACTCAGTCCAGCAGGGGTCAAATACGGAGCAGAGCTGCTGGCTTCAGAGAAAGTATGACCTCTAGCTCTCTGGAGTCATTGGCTTAGTCAGGACTTGGGGTTTCTGGTTAATGTGACTTTTCAGTGCAGTGTCTCAGCTGATGTTTTCTAGCTGACTTGACCACATGCTCAGCTTCACTTGGGGGGAAAAAATCCTCTGGCTATGATGATGCCAGAACTTATATTCCAGTCTCTGTAGCTGCTACCAGACTGGCATCAAGAGGATTTCTCTTTGCCCCTCTGAATCACTTATCTCATTGTAGCTTTGAGGTAAGAAAATGCTTTAGTATTGGGAAGATGGTCCAGTTAGTTAAGTGCCTGAATTTGATCCCCGGAACACATGCAAAGATCCACTCTCTTATTTATATTTCGATTGCTGTGATAAAACACTCAGTCATAAAGTAACTTGGGAAAGAAAAGTGTTTACCTGGTTTATACTTCCAGGTCACAGTCCATCATTGAGGGAAGTCAGGGCAGGAAGTAAGCCAGGAACTTGAAACAGAAATAATGGAGGAATGGTACTTACTAGCTTATTCAAAAGCTCATGTTTAGGTAGTGATTTTTATTTTTTTATAGTCCAGGACCATTTGCCCAGGGAATGGTGCCACCCATAGTGGGTTAGGCCATCTTACATCACATTAACAATCAAGATAATCCCTCACAGACTTGTCTGATTTGATCAGTTCCTCAATTGATACCCCTGTCTTAGGAATCTCTAAGCTGTATTCAGCTGATGGTTACAGATAACTAGACCAGTCAAGTATGGTGGCATATGCTTGTAAGCTCAGCTCCTGGGAGGCAAAGACAAGTGGATTCCCATGGTTCAGTCATCAGACAGCCTAGCTGAGACAATAAGCCCTAGCCCAATAGAGACTTTATTTCAAAAGAACAAGGTGGATGACTCTTACAGAATGGCACCCAAGACCTCTCCCTCTCCCTCTCCCTCTCCCTCTCCCTCTCCCTCTCCCTCTCCCTCTCCCTCTCCCTCTCCCTCTCCCTCTCCCTCTCCCTCTCCCTCTCCCCCCCCTTCCCTCTCCCTCTCCCTCTCCCTCTCCCTCTCCCTCTCCCTCTCCCTCTCCCTCTCCCTCTCCCTCTCCCTCTCCCTCTCCCTCTCCCTCTCCCTCTCCCTCTCCCTCTCCCTCTCCCTCTCCCTCTCAGAAAGAAAGAGGAGGACAACTACCTTGAAGTGCAATGGCCTGAACCATCAATTATCTACTCCCTTTCATGTCCATGAACTTGTCTAAAGAATAATTAACCTGAGCCTGGTTGATCTTGGTTCTAAATTTCATATTCATTTCTCCTGCTTGACGGAGCTCTTATCTCATTGGGCCAAGGGTATCTCTTAAGAGCATGTGCTAGCTATAGCCATGGAAATGCAGTAACAAACATTTGATCACATCTGTATAGGCAGAGCCTTCATTTGTATAATTCTACTAAACTGTCATTGGCCAGAACAGTTTATGAAGGAAGTCTGTCATCAATGGGGAGGGGAATCACACCACACAGATCATGGTAGGATGGAGGGAAGAATTGGGATCAGCATCACTACCCATAACACCTGGGCTGCGGAGGACTGGCCAAACTGAGTGGAGAAGGAGTGGTCAAGGTGACACCTTGCTTTCCCTTTATGGAATGAACATAGATTATTTTTCCTGTATTTATAGAATGGATTCCTACTTCAGTTCATGGACTGGGCTGTTTAGTGTTGAATTATTCAAATGGGCTTCTAAGAGTTTTGTATCTATTCTATTCTATTCTATTCTATTCTACTCTATTCTATTCTACTTCATGGTTTTGTTTTGGGGGAGTCTGTAAGTGAAAACATGACAAATAAAATAAATAAAACAAATAAAAACATGACAAATAAAATAAATAAAATGAAGCTCTTTATTTGTACCCCTCTATCCCTGCATGTAGGAGTTTCTCCAGTTTCAGTAAGACCAAACAAATATGTTTCTATCATATATGTTTTCAAGAAGACAACATCAAAAAAAATGAATGTGGTTCTATTTTGAGGGCATAGCAATGGATCTGTGGTCTTGCAATAGGGCTAGGAGGTGCCCGACTTGTGAGATTTTATGTACAAAGACTGTGTCACAGTAGCCAGGTGATTGTTATATCCCTTTAAGTAGCATACTCAGTCTTTGGGATAGGGCTCTTCCTTCAAGGTTACGATAAAGATGCAGTGGCTTCTGCCTCTCGGCACTCTCTATCAAGCCTCTAGCACTGACTTCTATAATTTATCCAGTGCACTGGTCATCACATGAAATACTTTTTTGTGTGTTTTAAATCAGCATATCATCATTTACAGACTGTATTATCTGGATAGATACAAATATTGAAAAAATCAGCGTGTGGGCTAGAGAGATGGCTCAACAGTTGGGAATGCATGCTACTATTCCAAATGAGTGAATTTGGTTCCCAGAATTCATACTTGTGGCTTCACAGTATCCCAATGTCTGCCACTCTAGCTGCAGGGGATCTAATGCTCTCTTCTTAAACCTCTTCGCCCGTTATAATTCAACAAGTCTCAGTAGTGTAAACTCTTTTTTCTGACTGTGGAAGTACCAGAAATATATTATTACTTTTTAGATTTTCGTTAGTTCTTTGATTTTGTACAAATCAAATTTGTTTTGGTCATATTTACTCTTCCCAGATATAACCCCCCTTCTCTATTCATCCTACTTTGTGTCCTATTTTCTTTAAACACATTTGACATCAAGTCCACTTTTTGTTGTCCATATATTCTTGGATGGGAGGCTTTCCTCTGGATCTTGGTCATATTATTAAGGGCTACACTCTTAAAGAAAATGGATTGCCTATGTCTTAGCAGCTATCAGTTGCCAATAGCTCATTGGTGAGGCTTAGGACTTAAAGGTCATCTATTCTTTCTATGGCAGGATTTGGTCTAGCCTAAGTTTGCATAGGTCTTTTTCATGCTGTTGGGACCCAATAGGACAGCTACGCATAAGAGCACACAGCAATAGAGTCTTAAGGTTGACTCAGTCTCAACTAAATCCCCATAGTATTAAATCATTAATCTAATGATGGTTGTGACTGTGCAGGACTGTAATCTAAGCATCTAGGAAACGGAAGCAGGAGTATTATTACTCTAAGGTCAACCTGTGTTCCATAGTAACTTGGAAGCTTGTCTGGGCTACATATAGAAATCCTGTTCCACAAAAGAACAAACACATTAACCCCAGCCTACTTTGGATCCCACAATACAAAATTGGCCACAATGTGCTATGCTATGCTATGGTTTGGTATGGTATAATTTAGTATAGTATGTTGAGGTTTAGTCTATTGTTATGTATTGTAATGTGAAATATTGGCCCTGGTTGCCCTCAGGGATGAGAGAACCCTCACACACACCAAGTGAGTATCAATGACCTTGCTCCTTAATTTAGTACTATTGGTTGAATAAAGATGCCAACAGCCTATAGCTGGGCAGAAGAGAGGTAAGCAGATTTTCATTTCCTGGGCTTGGGATCTGAGGAGAACCATAAGGAGAGGAGAGAGAGAAGTAGGACACTATGGGGTAGGTGAATCATGAAAACATGGCCATGAGGGCTGGCCAATTGAGTGAGAGAAGCCTAGGTAGAACATGGCTAGTCATCTCTCAGGGTTATCGGCAGGGAAGTAGACATAAAGCACAGAGGACAGATTCTGCTCAGCTTTAGGATATAAGGCTTATTGTAAACATAAACATTTGTTTCTTTTATCTGGGTACTGAATGATCAAAGTTAAATATTTGCTACCACAAAAGTATAGAATAGTATAGTATAGTATGGGGCTGAGTCCAGTTCTCCCACTTTGGTTCTGAGATAACCTATTGGCCAGATCCTCACATCCCAGTGTTATACTTCAAGAGCTTCCTCTTGTAGCTTCTTCTCCTGCTGCTCTCTGAGTCCTGTTGCATCCATACAAAGACCAGCTGATGGCAGCCTTCTGAGAGGTGAGGAGTATGGCCCAGTAGTTGTTTGGAGTGGATCCATTGCCTGCCTGCTGACCACATAAAAATAGCATCTAGTTGAACTCAAACCTCAATTGTCCCTTCACATGAGCTACAAGCGAAAGAGTTCTTTTTTGTGCATAAGTGTGTGTGTGTGTGTGTGATATGTGTAACATTGTGTGTGTGAGATTGTATGATATATTGTGTATATATGTGATATTGTGTATGTGATTGTGTGATATTAATGTGTGTGTGTGTAATTCTGTGATACTCTGTGTCTTTGTGTGTGTGTGTGTGTGTGTGTGTGTGTGTGTGTGTGTGTGTGTATACACCGAGGCTGTATGAGGTGAGAGAACAACCTCAAATGTTGGTTTTCATCTTCCACCTTGTCTGAGACAGAGTTCCTCATTCCCGACTACATATTGCTCACTAGCTGGCCTATGAGCTTCCAGCGACCCTCCTGTCTCTACCTCCCATCTCACAGTGGAAGCACCGAGATCACATACATGTGCTTCCACTCCCAGCTTTTTTGGGGGGATTTGGGGGATCCAAGCTCAGTTACACATGCTTAGGCAACAAACAACTCATTTACTGAGCTGTCTATCCCTTCTCCCCACCCCCTCGACCAATTAGCTGTGAAGCATCAGCCGAGTTACACACTCTGTTACAGTCTCAAGGACCCTGAAGACACTGGACTGTGCTCAGGAAGCTGTCCTGAAGGGCGATAACTGGTTAATTTAAGTCCCATGCAGGGTCTTAGGGAACAGTGCTACACGCAGGGCAAGGAGCATGTTGTGGAGGATGACTACAATAGAGCTCAGGTGGAAAGAGAGATTTGAAATTCCAATTTGCTTTATTCTACTAACAGACACTAACAACTCTGGCATTCAGGAACTTGTCTGTTTATACTAGCGTGGTAGCTGCAATGCTCCGAAAATCAACATGGCCTCAAATGTTGTCTTTCCTAATTGTTCCATGCTGGAAGCGATGTTTGACGTCTTAAAATACATGGACTGGCTAGCCTGCATGGACTTTTTCCGACATAAATAAATGCCACACACACCTTCCTATCCTCACCCAGCACTCTTTAGGCAATGAGATTGATTGCTCCCTATGGTGGCTATTACTGGCAAATGAACAGGGGTGGGGAGGTTTCTGAAACAGAGACCCCAGCTCTCTCAGTTTCTCTCTGCAGTTTCTACTGTTGTGGTTTCTTTTTTGGAAATAGAACTCCCACTGACATCAAAAAGAATCTTTCTCAAAGTGCCTGGGAACCGCAGGGCGGGCAGTGTGGTCTCCCAGCGGCAGACAATCAGTCCCAGATGCATTCATTGGCGATCAAATTGGGTTAAATGCCCCCCTTCCAAGCTGGCCTGAAAAAATTTGCCCAAACACAAGGTCTTTCATGCATCAGACCTCGAACGAAGGGCAAGCCTCAAAGCCTGGCCTAGTTCTAAATTTAGATAAGTAATTTTATCCGAGAGTGGAGCTGCGGAGTGAGGGTTGCTGGCGTTCCCTCTCTGAGTGCCTGTGGAGAAGTATTAGGTCTACATTTCTGTCTTGACAAGGTTTTTTTCCCCTCAGTCTTCTGAGGTGTCATGTGGATATTTCACTTCGAAAAGAGCAAAGAAATAGGAGGCCCGCTTAAAATGTCAAGTCACATGACTGGCAGGCGCCTGAAGTGATCTTTGTAACTCCCTTAGCTCCTAATTCCAGCAACAGTATATATGCTGTGACAACAGATTGGAGCAGACTGTTTGATTGCTAGGAGCTGGTTGAATGGCCCCATGGGCATGTCCTCATCTCAAAGAGAACTTGTTCTCTTGTGTCAATTTATATATGCTTAGGTACTACTGAAACAGAGACAGGGTGAAGTACTGTCAGTGTGTTTGTGTTTGTGACCACTCTTAAACATGTCTCTCTGTCTCTCTGTCTCTGTCTCTCTCTCTGTGTGTGTGTGTGTGTGTGTGTGTGTGTGTGTGTGTGTGTGTGTGTAAGTTGGGGATGTGTCTAGTACCATTCCTCAAGGGTCTGCTACCTTGTGCTTTGAGACAGGGGCTCTTACTGGGTTTCTCCAAGTAGACTAGGTTGGTTGTCCAGTTAGTCCCAGGGATCCCCCTGTGTCAATTACCACAGCACTTGTGTCCCACCAGGCTCATTTATTTCTTTTTAGCATGGCAACTGATGACCCTAGCTTGTGTTGAGTTGACAGGAAACTAGCCAGCACACCTACAGATAGCACCATGGTCTGGCACGAACCCATGGGTACATTGGGCTTTTTTGGGGGTGGGGGGAGGAGGCATCAAATTCCGATCCAGATGCTTGTGTAGTGACTGTTTCACTTTATACCTTAGGTTCCACTAAACATTTTAGACAAGTATAGATATCTCATAGATGCTTTAATGTGGATCTGAAATGCTCCCCCAAACCCATATGTACATGAACTGTTGCCAGATCAATGGTGCTATTTGTAAAGGTGCTTGGCTGGTTTTATGTCAACTTGATATAAGCCAGAGTCATCAGAGAGGAGAGAATGTCAACTGAGAAAATGCCTCCATTATGTCAGGCTGTAGGTAAGCCTGTAGGACATTAGTGATTGATGGGGGGAGGGCCCAGCCTATTGTGGGTGTGGCTACCCCTAGGCTGGTGGTCATGGGTTCTATAAGAATGCAGGCTAAGCAAGTCACAAGGTCCGTGGCCCCTACATCAGCTCCTGTCTCCACATTCCTCCCCTGCTTAGATCTAACTGTCCCGACTTCCATTGATGATGAACTAGAATATGGAATTGTGAGTGAAATCAACTCTTTCCTCCCCACGTTGCATGAAAGAGGTCATAGTGTTTCATCACAGTAAGGGTAACTCTAAGACTAGGTGATAGACTCTTATTTAAGAGTTTTGGGGCACAGTTGATGGGAAGTCAGATTATTAAGAGGGACCCATGAAGTTCATGGTAGAACTCCAGCACCTGCCTTCTTTCTCTATCATCTTCTTTCCTTCCCTTCTCTCTCTCTCTTTTTTTTTGTTCCCAGCCATCAAGTGGTGAACAGTCTTCTTTATTACATACTACCCCCTACATGGTATACTCTGCTATCACATATACACAAACACATATATGGCACACCTACAGAGACATCCATATGTAATGAAGTCACATACCTAAGTAAATATCAAGTATCCATGGGAATACAATCACTTACTTCTCTTGACTTATGGATGTTGTAAGGAAGGTATGATTAGCAATTGTCCATGTATTTTCCTAAGTTAAAAAATAAGACAAAGATAATATCAGGGATACAAATGCAGTGTAACTTAGTACTCATTTCCTCCTGCCTCTCCCATGTTCCCTACAATGTGCTCAAATTTATGGCTTCTTTGTTTTTGAACATATAAGTACAACCTGATGAGTCCATTTAATGTTGTTTGTGTGAACATGGTTTCAGTGCTGGTCACTTGGTATGGATAACTATTTAGGATATATAGGTATATAGGATTACCACTTCTCCATCCACGAGAAACACCAATTCTTCCTCTCCCAGCAGTCAATAGTTGCCTATAGTTTTTGGTCTAGGTGTTGGATCTTGTCAGATCCTCCCTTCACATTTGCATATCTATCATTTTGCCTTGTTTAGGTCTTCTTTAGGCAGCCACATTGTTGAGGTATCATGGGTGTGGTTTCTCTCCCTTTTATAGGAGACACAAACTTAAAGCAGACTTCCTGGTCCTCCCGATCTTACAATCTTCCCACCTCTCTTCCACCCATATTCCTGGAGCCTCGGAAGCAGGATTCATGTTTTACTTGTGTCTGTTGGAGCTGTGCACACCATGATGGGTCGATCTCTTTGTTTTGACCAGTTGTGGTTTTCCATAAGTGTCGCCATCACAGCAAGCACTTATGACCACTGGTTCATCATCTCTCCAGCACCCTGAGCCACAGTTTTAGAGGGTACAAGCCATCGTGGTAGGAAAGGGATAGCAGCTGTAAAAGCTTGGTCTGTGGCAGCAGGATCATGTGGTAAGACTCATTTGTATCTCAATGGATCAAGGGGCAGAGCAAATCTACTACCTTATATTCTGTCACTCAAGTCCTGAAACCTCCCAGAATAATGACAAGAGGCAATGGTCAAATGCAGGAGCCCACATGGTATTTCAGTTTCAAACTATCACACCCAGCTTGGCTGAGAGACAGTCAGTTATGTTATCTTTCCCTACCCATTTCTTTAGCCCTGCAATCTGGGTATCCCAGTTCACTGTAACCATGGAAGATGTTTACATGAAGACTTTTCAGAGCCATGCCTGTGTTCTTGAGGTAGATCTCAGACTCATCTGTCTTTCTTCTGACCCAAAGAGCACAGCACAGAGTTTTGATTGAATTGCCTAGTAATTCTATAGTGAATGGCGCTGCTTTTTCCCCCTCCTTTGCACGCATTACAGATGGTAACAAGGGAGTTATTTTCAATCAAGGCATGCTACAACGGCAAAAATTTCTCCTAACACTGTGATCCCTTCCTCTGAAATCCATTTCAGATTGGCGGATAAAATGTGATTATATTTACACCTTCCTGACACAATTCAGGCAGCAAAATAACAGCCTGCCGGAGACATTTTTCTCTTCATATTTAGATATGTCAATGTTGCTGTGAGAGAGAACAGGGAGGAGGGGAGCGAGGCAGCTGGGACTGTTGATATGTTATAGGCTCACAAATAGAGATGTGTTGTGTTCTCTCTCTGTCTCTCTGTCTCTCTGTCTCTCTCTGTCTCTCTCTCTGTCTCTCTGTCTCTTTCTCTCTGACTTCCTTGAATGTCATGCTGAATGACTTTTGAAACAGTGACACAGCACAGTAATCGATAGTGCTGTGTGCAAATAGAATTTCTCATTTTTTTGCAGTGACACAGCCCATAAATTATTTCAACACGAACTTTTAATTGGTTTGTGCTCATTATGGGCTATACAAGATTTGACTCATCATTACCTGTGTGAGACATGGTGGCTGTTTGCATTAAGAACGGAAGTGTCAGAATGACAAAGCTCAAACAGTAGGGCCGGAAATGGTCACAGGGGTCTGATGTTGAAAGGAGAGAGGAGTGATTCTCTCTGCTTCTGCATTTTATTAATACAGAGTGTATTAATAGTTCTAACTATTCTCAACTATAGCTCTACTTTTTTGGGGAGATGTGACAAAAACATCTATTCTACCCAGATATGACAATGAAGACAGATTAAATAAATAAATCCATCCAAGTCTAGCTTAGTGAACCGATGAAGGTTTTGGGATTACTTACAGGATTATGAGGAGGAGTCTCTTGAGGAGTAGGACTCACCCAAAAAAACAGTTTTATCACTGAAAAGGCTCCATTCCTGAGCATGAGTAATGACTCAGAAAAGATACATCACTGGAGTCCCATCCCAACCCCTGTACCCCATGTGCAGACCCCTCGAATGAGGACAGTGTCCTCCCTACAGGAACTGCTTACTACTTTTACAAGCTGGGGCTGGGGGCTGTAAATCCTGTAACTCCCTCAGCTCCCTGAACCCCGATCATTAGCTTCTTGAGTCTCATAAGCCTCCCTCCTCACTTCAGGAGAGATGGTTTCAGCTTGGAAGAATCAACCGCACCACAGCCTACCCAGAATCAGTTGTGTGCTAGTAGATAGTTCATCTTACCTTGAGTGCTCATCCTCATTTATAAAATGAGTGGGTTAGTTGAGGCATAATCTAGGTTCTGTGTACGGGACAGCTCTGCCTCTTCTCCCAAGAGTGACAGCATCAAACTCTCAAGTAGTCTCAGTACACAATTGAAGTCACCACTCAGGAAAGGATAGGTGTTCTATTTCAGTAACACTAGAAAGATCAAGAATCATAGGCAAATACAAAACTGTCCTATAAAAGTTGCTTTTATTCGCCTGATATACTTGTGGTTTCCGAGGCTTACTGCCTTTGTCTGTTAACCTAGGCCTAGTCCTGGAAGCTTCTAGACTATGTACAATCTAATTTAGGCATAGGCATGTTTTCAGCCTCAGAGACTTACTGCCAAATAAGCTTGCCCTTTCTAGTTCATTCTGAAATCTTGATGGCTGGTTCAAACTAGCTGTTCTGGACCAAATCTTCTTCAAGCTGATGGATTCTATCTGGCTTCTCTCAGTTTCTCCAGAATTGCTCTGTTTGGCCTCAAACTAACTCTGGCAATCTGATAGGATCTTCTGACTCATTCTCACTCTCTGACTCATTTTGACTTCACCTGTGTCTAGCTTGTTCTGTCTTCAACCTGCCCCTATAAAAGTTCCCCAGTAAAACTACCTCCTCTCTCCATCTACACAGCCCCTCAAGTAGCTTCCCTTTCCTCTTTCTTCTTGTGAGACGTGGGCCTATCTTATTTCATCAAATGTTTCTCTGATTCATCACTTTGTCTGCCACTCAATTAGATATCACTTTCAAAGACTGCTGCTTCCTTGCACAAACTAACTTTACTCTTAGTATTTGGGGTTGAAGGTGTGTACTAAGGATGTGTCTGTATTCCATTCAAAGGGATTAAAGGTGTTTACTAAGAGCTGAAAAACAACAGGTTTTTGATTTTTGTTTTTGTTTTTGTAAATGACACAATCTCACAGTTTATAGTGTGATCAAATATTTGCCAACACTGTCCCTCTTGACTTCAGAGGAGAAAGGACCTCCTACTTTTCAAGTCTCTCCCCGAGCTCTTGTTGCATAGAGTATGTTGTGAGTAAGCCAGGAACAAATGACTTATCATCCTGGCTGCTGGGAGCAATGCCAACAGACAGTCAGTGTCATCTTTCTATGCCTATAACAAAATAACTGAGGCAGCTAACATAAAAGATATAAGGTTTGCTTTGGATCAGAATTCCAGCCATTCTTTTTAGGCTACTTGTGCAGGGGTTGCTGACAACTAAGACAGGGAGCTTTCAGTGTAACAAATTGCTGACTTCATGGTGGAAAAGAAAAGGATAGAGAAAAAGAGTAAACGACTTGAGTATAACCAACTTCAAGACATGTTCTAAGAATCTTTTATTATGCTCCACTTTCTCGTAGTCCTACTATCTCCCAATAGTCACAGGCTGGAAAGCAAGTATTTGATCTATGCGGTCTTTGAGGGACATTCAAGTACCAAACATGTTGGGCATGGTGGCACATGCCTGAATTTAAGCCTGTCTGAGCTATAGAGTAAGAGTGTCTCAAAAGAAAAACATATAAACTACAACATTGCCAGTTGAGGGACAGCAGAGAAACACCTTACTCCAGAATGTACAAGCCATGGTTGATGAATGGGGAAGTGTGAAGGTTGCAGTCTTCCTGCCCTGATTTAGGATATCTCAAGCTTCATCCAGTGTTAAGAATGCTCCATAGGTTGTGTTGAGACATCAATCAAGTCTTTGTCATGACTCCACTTCTCCCTTTGCAGGTTTGATGAGGACCCTCATGGCTAATTTTAGAGCTTGCTTCTCAAGCATGTCAGTTAGCATCCTCACTAAAACCTCTTTCTTTTCGGAGGGGACTTTAGTGTCTCTATTTCAGTCATGTGGTAGAGATGTCTGATATGAGTTCAGTAGTCAGCCTCCAAAAAGCAGCCCATATTGCAGTAGGCCTCCTTCTAGATGGATTAAATCTAATATATAGATTTGAAATAATACCACTTTAGTACATTAGCTTAAAATATTACCTAAATCCCTCACCGCTCCATTAAAATGTTAAAACCTAAATTAAGAAAAGAAAAATGGAGGTGGAAATTATTACAAACACTCAAGTTAGAAGCTTGTGGGGGTTTTTTTTTGAACAAAATATGTGTTTCACAAAAGTGAGAGCTGGATCTCACTAGCTCTATCTCCTTGCAGCAGGACCCATTGATCCTCTCATGATTGCCATGTTTACTTAATTACTTTTTCTTTTTTAAAATTTTAATTAATTAATTAATTACTTTTTATTTTTTTTTTATTTTTTTATTTTTTTATTTTTTTTTGGTTTTTCGAGACAGGGTTTCTCTGTGTAGCCCTGGCTGTCCTGGAACTCACTCTGTAGACCAGGCTGGCCTCGAACTCAGAAATCCGCCTGCCTCTGCCTCCCAAGTGCTGGGAATAAAGGCGTGTGCCAACACTGCCCGGTTACTTTTTCTTTTTTATCACTTCTTTATTTCAGATAGGGTCCCATGTAGTCCAGGATGACCTTGAACTTCCTGTACAACTAAGGATGTCCCTAGAATTTTGGCCTGTCAGATTTCCGATTCCTGCCTGCTGGGATTCTTTTTTTTTTTTTTTTTCTCCATTTTTTTTTTTTTTTTTTTTTTTTTTTTTTTTTTTTGGAGGCCTAATGGAAGTCAGTGGACTCTTTATTGCTTCGGGCGTGTGGGGCTCAGGAGCTCTTGGTGGGGCGGGTCCGTTTCCTCTTCACCACCACAGGCTTCTGGCTTCGAAGGATGGCACTGGCCCTGCGGATGGCCGCCATACGCAGATCAGGGCGGTACTTGTTCTTTCGGATCATGTGTCTGATGCAGCTGAGGGTAGCCCGAGCATTCTTGTTGATGGTGGTCCTCACATAAGAAGTGGCAGGTTTTCGCTGACCGGATCTGCGTTTCATAACTACCACGACCCCTTTGCCATCGGCGGCCGGCTCCACTCCGACGGTCTTGCGGTGAATTAGCCCGTTGTAGCGGAAGGAGTTTCGGGCTTTCAGATTATTTGGCTCCGTGCTGTACGTCTGCTTATTCCTCTTGATCAAGAAACTGGAGCAGTTCCGGACGACCATCCACTGCAGATGCGCGGACATGGCGGCGGCTCCTCTCCCTATGGCGGCCGGAGACGGAAAGAGCTTTTTTCTCCATTTTTTATTAGGTATTTAGCTCATTTACGATTCCAATGCTATACCAAAAGTCCCCCATATCCACCTACCCCTACTCCCCTGCCCACCCACTCCCCCTTTTTGGCCCTGGCGTTCCCCTGTACTGGGGCATATAAAGTTTGCAAGTCCAATGGGCCTCTCTTTCCAGTGATGGCCGACTAGGCCATCTTTTGATATATATGCAGCTAGAGTCAAGAGCTCCGGGGTACTGGTTAGTTCATAATGTTGATCCACCTATAGGGTTGCAGATCCCTTTAGCTCCTTGGCTACTTTCTCTAGCTCCTCCATTGGGAGCCCTATGATCCATCCATTAGCTGACTGTGAGCATCCACTTCTGTGTTTGCTGGGCCCCGGCATAGTCTCACAAGAGACAGCTACATCTGCGTCCTTTCAATAAAATCTTTCTAGTGTATGCAATGGTGTCAGCGTTTGGATGCTGATTATGGGGTGGATCCCTGGATATGGCAGTCTCTACATGGTCCATCCTTTCATCTCAGCTCCAAACTTTGTCTCTGTAACTCCTTCCATGGGTGTTTTGTTCCCAAATCTAAGGAGGGACATAGTGTCCACACTTCAGTCTTCATTCTTCTTGAGTTTCATGTGTTTAGCAAATTATATCTTATATCTTGGGTATCCTAGGTTTGGGGCTAATATCCACTTATCAGTGAGTACATATTGTGTGAGTTTCTTTGTGAATGTGTTACCTCACTCAGGATGATGCCCTCCAGGTCCATCCATTTGGCTAGGAATTTCATAAATTCATTCTTTTTAATAGCTGAGTAGTACTCCATTGTGTAGATGTACCACATTTTCTGTATCCATTCCTCTGTTGAGGGGCATCTAGGTTCTTTCCAGCTTCTGGCTATTATAAATAAGGCTGCTATGAACATAGTGGAGCATGTGTCCTTCTTACCAGTTGGGGCATCTTCTGGATATATGCCCAGGAGAGGTATTGCTGGATCCTCCGGTAGTACTATGTCCAATTTTCTGAGGAACCGCCAGACTGATTTCCAGAGTGGTTGTACAAGCCTGCACTCCCACCAACAATGGAGGAGTGTTCCTCTTTCTCCACATCCACGCCAGCATCTGCTGTCACCTGAATTTTTGATCTTAGCCATTCTGACTGGTGTGAGGTGGAATCTCAGGGTTGTTTTGATTTGCATTTCCCTGATGATTAAGGATGTTGAACATTTTTTCAGGTGCTTCTCTGCCATTCGGTATTCCTCAGGTAAGAATTCTTTGTTCAGTTCTGAGCCCCATTTTTTAATGGGGTTATTTGATTTTCTGAAGTCCACCTTCTTGAGTTCTTTATATATGTTGGATATTAGTCTCCTATCTGATTTAGGATAGGTAAAGATCCTTTCCCAATCTGTTGGTGGTCTTTTTGTCTTATTGACGGTGTCTTTTGCCTTGCAGAAACTTTGGAGTTTCATTAGGTCCCATTTGTCAATTCTCGATCTTACAGAGCAAGCCATTGCTGTTCTGTTCAGGAATTTTTCCCCTGTGCCCATATCTTCAAGGGTTTTCCCCACTTTCTCCTCTATAAGTTTCAGTGTCTCTGGTTTTATGTGAAGTTCCTTGATCCACTTAGATTTGACCTTAGTACAAGGAGATAAGTATGGATCGATTCGCATTCTTCTACACGATAACAACCAGTTGTGCCAGCACCAATTGTTGAAAATGCTGTCTTTCTTCCACTGGATGGTTTTAGCTCCCTTGTCGAAGATCAAGTGACCATAGGTGTGTGGGTTCATTTCTGGGTCTTCAATTCTATTCCATTGGTCTACTTGTCTGTCTCTATACCAGTACCATGCAGTTTTTATCACAATTGCTCTGTAGTAAAGCTTTAGGTCTGGCATGGTGATTCTGCCAGAAGTTCTTTTATCCTTGAGAAGACTTTTTGCTATCCTAGGTTTTTTGTTATTCCAGACAAATTTGCAAATTGCTCCTTCCAATTCGTTGAAGAATTGAGTTGGAATTTTGATGGGGATTGCATTGAATCTGTAGATTGCTTTTGGCAAGATAGCCATTTTTACAATGTTGATCCTGCCAATCCATGAGCATGGGAGATCTTTCCATCTTCTGAGATCTTCCTTAATTTCTTTCTTCAGAGATTTGAAGTTTTTATCATACAGATCTTTCACTTCCTTAGTTAGAGTCACGCCAAGATATTTTATATTATTTGTGACTATTGAGAAGGGTGTTGTTTCCCTAATTTCTTTCTCAGCCTGTTTATTCTTTGTATAGAGAAAGGCCATTGACTTGTTTGAGTTTATTTTATATCCAGCTACTTCACCGAAGCTGTTTATCAGTTTTAGGAGTTCTCTGGTAGAATTTTTAGGGTCACTTATATATACTATCATATCATCTGCAAAAAGTGATATTTTGACTTCCTCTTTTCCAATTTGTATCCCCTTGATCTCCTTTTGTTGTCGAATTGCTCTGGCTAATACTTCAAGTACTATGTTGAAAAGGTAGGGAGAAAGTGGGCAGCCTTGTCTAGTCCCTGATTTTAGTGGGATTGCTTCCAGCTTCTCTCCATTTACTTTGATGTTGGCTACTGGTTTGCTGTAGATTGCTTTTATCATGTTTAGGTATGGGCCTTGAATTCCTGATCTTTCCAAGACTTTGATCATGAATGGGTGTTGGATCTTGTCAAATGCTTTTTCTGCATCTAACGAGATGATCATGTGGTTTTTGGTCTTTGAGTTTGTTTATATAATGGATTACATTGATGGATTTTTGTATATTAAACCATCCCTGCATCCCTGGAAAAAACCTACTTGGTCAGGATGAATGATTGCTTTAATGTGTTCTTGGATTCGGTTAGCGAGAATTTTATTGAGGATTTTTGCATCGATATTCATAAGAGAAATTGGTCTGAAGTTCTCTATCTTTGTTGGGTCTTTCTGTGGTTTAGGTATCAGAGTAATAGTGGCTTCATAAAATGAGTTGGGTAGAGTACCTTCTACTTCTATTTTGTGAAATAGTTTGTGCAGAACTGGAATTAGATCTTCTTTGAAGGTCTGATAGAACTCTGCACTAAACCCATCTGGTCCTGGGCTTTTTTTGGTTGGGAGACTATTAATAACTGCTTCTATTTCTTTAGGTGATATGGGACTGTTTAGATGATCAACTTGATCCTGATTCAGCTTTGGTACCTGGTATCTGTCCAGAAATTTGTCTATTTCGTCCAGGTTTTCCAGTTTTGTTGAGTATAGCCTTTTGTAGAAGGATCTGATGGTGTTTTGGATTTCTTCAGGATCTGTTGTTATGTCTCCCTTTTCAGTTCTGATTTTGTTAATTAGGATTTTGTTCCTGTGCCTTTTAGTGAGTCTAGCTAAGGGTTTATCTATCTTGTTGATTTTCTCAAAGAACCAACTCCTCGTTTGGTTAATTCTTTGAATAGTTCTTTTTGTTTCCACTTGGTTGATTTCACTCCCGAGTTTGATTATTTCCTGCCGTCTACTCCTCTTGGGTGAATTTGCTTCCTTTTTTTCTAGGGCTTTTAGATGTGTTGTCAAGCTGCTAGTATGTGCTGTCTCCCGTTTCTTCTTGGAGGCACTCAGAGCTATGAGTTTCCCTCTTAGAAATGCTTTCATTGTGTCCCATAGGTTTGGGTACGTTGTGGCTTCATTTTCATTAAACTCTAAAAAGTCTTTAATTTCTTTCTTTATTCCTTCCTTGACCAAGGTATCATTGAGAAGAGTGTTATTCAGTTTCCACGTGAATGTTGGCTTTCCATTATTTATGTTGTTATTGAAGATCAGTCTTAGGCCATGGTGGTCTGATAGGATACATGGGACAATTTCAATATTTTTGTATCTATTGAGGCCTGTTTTGTGACCAATTATATGGTCAATTTTGGAGAAGGTCCCGTGAGGTGCTGAGAAGAAGGTATATCCTTTTGTTTTAGGATAAAATGTTCTGTAGATATCTGTCAGGTCCATTTGTTTCATAACTTCTGTTAGTTTCACTGTGTCCCTGTTTAGTTTCTGTTTCCACGATCTGTCCTTTGAAGAAAGTGGTGTGTTGAAGTCTCCCACTATTATTGTGTGAGGTGCAATGTATGCTTTGAGCTTTACTAAAGTGTCTCTAATGAATGTGGCTGCCCTTGCATTTGGTGCGTAGATATTCAGAATTGAGAGTTCCTCTTGGAGGATTTTACCTTTGATGAGTATGAAGTGTCCCTCCTTGTCTTTTTTGATAACTTTGGGTTGGAAGTCGATTTTATCCGATATTAAAATGGCTACTCCAGCTTGTTTCTTCAGTCCATTTGCTTGGAAAATTGTTTTCCAGCCTTTCACTCTGAGGTAGTGTCTGTCTTTTTCCCTGAGATGGGTTTCCTGTAAGCAGCAGAATGTTGGGTCCTGTTTGTGTAGCCAGTCTGTTAGTCTATGCCTTTTTATTGGGGAATTGAGTCCATTGATATTAAGAGATATTAAGGAAAAGTAATTGTTGCTTCCTTTTATTTTTGTTGTTAGAGTTGGCATTCTGTTCTTGTGGCTGTCTTCTTTTTGGTTTGTTGAATGATTACTTTCTTGGTTGTTCTAGGGCATGATTTCCGTCCTTGTATTGCTTCTTTTCTGTTATTATCCTTTGAAGGGCTGGATTCGTGGAAAGATATTGTGTGAATTTGTTTTTGTCGTGGAATACTTTGGTTTCTCCATCTATGGTAATTGAGAGTTTGGCCGGGTATAGTAGCCTGGGCTGGCATTTGTGTTCTCTTAGTGTCTGTATAACATCTGTCCAGGCTCTTCTGGCTTTCATAGTCTCTGGTGAAAAGTCTGGTGTAATTCTGATAGGCCTTCCTTTATATGTTACTTGACCTTTCTCCCTTACTGCTTTTAATATTCTATCTTTATTTAGTGCATTTGTTGTTCTGATTATTATGTGTCGGGAGGAATTTCTTTTCTGGTCCAGTCTATTTGGAGTTCTGTAGGCTTCTTGTATGATCATGGGCATCTCTTTTTTTATGTTTGGGAAGTTTTCTTCTATTATTTTGTTGAAGATATTAGCTGGCCCTTTAAGTTGAAAATCTTCATTCTCATCAATTCCTATTATCCGTAGGTTTGGTCTTCTCATTGTGTCCTGGATTACCTGGATGTTTTGAGTTAGGATCCTTTTGCATTTTGTATTTTCTTTGACTGTTGTGTCGATGTTCTCTATGGAATCTTCTGCACCTGAGATTCTCTCTTCCATTTCTTGTATTCTGTTGCTGATGCTCGCATCTATGGTTCCAGATCTCTTTCCTAGGTTTTCTATCTCCAGCGTTGCCTCGCTTTGGGTTTTCTTTATTGTGTCTACTTCCCCTTTTAGTTCTAGTATCGTTTTGTTCATTTCCATCACCTGTTTGGATGTGTTTTCCTGTTTTTCTTTAATGATTTCTACCTGTTTGGCTGTGTTTTCTTGCTTTTCTTTAAGGGCCTGTAACTCTTTAGCAGTGCTCTCCTGTAATTCTTTAAGTGACTTATGAAAGTCCTTCTTGATGTCCTCTATCATCATCATGAGAAATGTTTTTAAATCTGGGTCTAGATTTTCGGTTGTGTTGGGGTGCCCAGAACTAGGTGGGGTGGGAGTGCTGCGTTCTGATGATGGTGAGTTGTCTTGATTTCTGTTAGTAGGATTCTTACGTTTGCCTTTCGCCATCTGGTAATCTCTGAAGCTAGCTGTTTTAGTTGTCACTGTTAAGAGCTTGTTCTTCAGGTGACTCTGTTAGCCTCTATAAGCAGACCTGGAGGGTAGCACTCTCCTTATTTTCAGTGGGCAGAGTATTCTCTGCAGGCAAGCTCTCTTCTTGCAGGGCGGGTACCCAGATATCTGGTATTCGAACCAGACTCCTGGCAGAAGTTGTGTTCCACTCACTAGAGGTCTTAGGATCTCGTGTGGAATCCTGTGTGGGCCCTTGCGGGTGTCAGGCGACTCCGCTGGCAAGGTAGACCGGGGCTCGAGTGGAGCGGAAGGGGTTTGTGCCCCAGATCAAGCCCGGGAGCCTGCTTCCCTATGTACCGCAGTCTCAGGTTCCGCGCGATTGGATTGGGGCAGGCGCTGTGTTCCACTCACCAGAGGTCTTAGGATCCCGTGGGGGGTCCCGTGTGGGCCTTTGCGGGTGTTGGGCAAGACTCTGCTGGCAAGGTAGCCCGGGGCTCGAGTCGAGCGGAGGGGACTTGTGCCCCAGATCAGGCCCGGGTAGCCTGCTTCCCTATGTACAGCAGTTTCAGGTTCCGCGCGATTGGATTGGGGCAGGCGCTGTGTTCCACTCACCAGAGGTCTTAGGATCTCGTGGGGAGTCCCGTGTGGGCCCTTGCGGGTGTTGGGCAAGACTCTGCTGGCAAGGTAGCCCGGGGCTCGAGTCGAGCGGAAGGGACTTGTGCCCTGCTGGGATTCTTAAACTCTAGAGCAAACCCAGTGCTGAAGAAATGCCACTGTATTTATAGAATTTGCCTTATTTTTGTAGACTTGAGAGACTATTTGTTGTTGGAGTGGAGAAAAGTTGGTTTTTCAGGAGAAAAGGACTAGACTGACTAGTTTCATTCTGCCTTTGTGACCCTTTATGCAACTGAGCTTCAACACATATTTAGGAGGCTACTACGATCAGCCAACCTTATGCTACAAATACATGTTCTTGCTCCAAAAATAAGGAGAGGAAACAGAAATAATGGAGAAGGAAAAAGAAAGTGGGGAGAAGTAAGAAACACTTATTTATAACTTTATTACCCTTAAAATAGATCGTTCATTTCATTTTTATTGATGCTTGGATGAAACCCAGGGCTTTTCTTGTTAGGTATATGGTCTAACTCTCAGCCATGGCTACAACATCTCCGTGGAAGCTTCTAAGAAAGCATTTTACCACTGGAGGATTCTAAGCAGGTGCTCCATGGCAGAGCCATGTCCATACCCCTCACTGTGAGATTCTAGGCAGGTGCTCTACCACTGAGCCATGCCCCCAGCCCCTCACTGTGAGATTCTAGGCAGGTGCTCTACCACTGAGCCACGCCCCCAGCCCCTCACTGGGGGATTCTAGGCAGGTGCTCTACCACTGAGCCACGCCCCCAGCCCCTCACTGTGAGATTCTAGGCAGGTGCTCTACCACTGAGCCACGCCCCCAGCCCCTCACTGGGGGATTCTAGGCAGGTGCTCTACCACTGAGCCACGCCCCCAGCCCCTCCCTGGGGGATTCTAGTCAGGTGCTCTAACACTGATTTTTTTTTTCCTTTTCAATGGTTGCATTATTTTTGGTGAGGTCACTTGTGGGAAGCCGTTGAAGAGTGGCAGTTACAGAGTGGCAGTTGCAGAGTGGCAGTTGGCTACAGCTGGCCACCACACATACATAGCCAGTAAAGGTTCTTTTGCCAAGGTGAGGTTTTGAGAATTGACAAAAGTTAACCAATCAGATGAGAGACAAGTTAACCAATCAGATGAGAGACAAGTTAACCAATCAGATGAGAGACAAGTTAACCAATCAGATGAGAGAGAACGCCTGTCCTAGGCCTATAAAAGCAGCACCAGTTCTGGGCTCGAGGTCTTTTCGCCTCTACAATCAAGCTCTCCCAATAAACGTGTGCAGAAGGATCCTGTTGCAGCGTCGTTCTTCCTGGCCAGTCGAGCGCGCGCGAGAAGTGGTGCCGAAAAGCCCGGGACAAGAAACATCTTCAGGCACAAGCGAAGACCCCCTGCTACAGGGAGGATTCAGAACTGCATCACGGGGAAGGAGCGGATAATAAAGGTTTCCGTAAAACAGACTGCTGAGAAGGATTCAACAGCGTGAATTCAGAACTCTTCAGCTGGGGAGCGGTGTTAATAAAGGTTCCTGTAAAACAGGCTGCTGAGAAGGATTCAACAGCGTGAATTCAGAACTCTTCAGCTGAGGAACGGCGGTACCGGTAAGTAGAAAGAAATTAATGTGAGTCTTTGAGAAGCATGCTCTCCTATGAAATAGATCTGATAATTGTTGCTGGGGTTGCTATCTTTCTTGCCTTGATCTTATATCATGGCTTTAATTGTCAACTCCCAAAATGTAAAGATACAAAAAATAGTATAAAAAATAGTAAAAAGCAGAAAATTAAGTCAATTTACCCTCCTCTCGAGGACTCTGAGTCGTTAGAATTGTCTAGCTCAGAGGATTCCGAATTATCAACAGGAGAGGAGGAAGATTTGAAGGAGGCTGCTGCGGAGTATGAGGCAGAAAGATCTGGTCCAATAGGGAGGAGTTTCAGTGCTCCCCCACCTACTCCGCCTTATGCAGATAAGAAAGCAATTGGCAATGGTCACTCTTTTTGCACTCCTAAAGGGTTGCAAAAAATATGTCAGGCTTTTCCTGTTTTTCAGGATCATGCTCAACAGCGATATTATGAGCCAATATCGCATAAACAAGTAAAAGAGCTAGCAGAGTCAGTAAGGACCTATGGAGTTAATGCCTCATTTACTCAGTCCCAAATTGATAGACTGGCTCACAATGCCATGACTCCTTTTGACTGGATGAGTGTGGTAAAGGCATGTCTTACAATGGGACAGTATCTAGATTGGAAGTCTATATGGCATGATCTGTGTTTGAGTCAGGCCCGTGCTAATGCTACTGCAGGGCAACAAGCATGGAGCTTTGAAATGCTCACAGGTCAGGGTATATGGACAAACAATCAATTAGGATACCCAGTGCAAGTCTATGATCAAATTAATCAGGCAGCAGTGAAAGCCTGGAAAGCATTGCCTAATCGAGGAGAGGTATCTGGTAACTTGACAAAAATTATTCAGGGAACTAATGAGCCGTTCTCTGAATTTGTGGCTCGCATGATGGAAGCGGCAGGACGTATATTTAGTGATTCTGAGGCCGCAATGCCATTAATTGAACAATTAGTTTATGAGCAATGTACCAAAGAATGCAGAAATGCTATCACACCATGGAAAGGGAAAGGACTACAAGCATGGATGAAAGCCTGTAGAGAAATAGGAGGACCTCTTTCAAATGCAGGGCTGGCTGCCGCAGTTTTGATGGCACAAACAAAAGAAATAACCTGCTATAATTGTGGACAAACAGGTCATATGCAAAAGCAGTGTACAAAGGGTAGAAAGAGTAGGTTTGAAAAGACAGAACCAGGTACTTGCCCAAAATGTGGGAAAGGAAGACATTGGGCAAATGAATGTAGATCAGTCAGAGATATAAAAGGAAGGCCAATACCTCAGTTTAAAGTGCAACAGCCAAAAAACGGGGTGAGGGGCCCCCGTCCCCAGGGCCCCCAAATGTATGGGGCATTTCAGACCACAGTGTCCATGAGGCCACCCAGAGACCTAGGAGAGCCACTCCGGGTTCAGCAGGATTGGACATCTGTGCCACCTCCAGAGTAATTCTTACACCTCAAATGGGGTGCCAACCTATTTCATCAGATTTTAGAGGTCCCTTACCAAAGGATACAGTGGGCCTACTCTTGGGTAGGTCCTCTTCTGCTTTGAAAGGATTGATGATACATCCCGGAGTTATAGACTCAGATTATGAGGGACAAGTTAAGATTATGTGTTCTGCACCCCGAGGTATTGTAGCCATTTCTCCTGGAGATCGCATTGCTCAATTACTGATTCTTCCTAGTTTGCATAACATGTTCCCTAGTAGCCAGGATTCCCGAGGAGATAAGGGACTCGGTTCTACAGGAACTAATGTGGCCTACATATCTTTAGATTTGGATAATCGTCCCACTTTACAATTACAAATAGAAGGAAAAACCTTTCAAGGCATAATGGATACAGGAGCAGATAAAAGCATTATATCCAGTAATTGGTGGCCTGCTTCTTGGCCTGTTAATCAATCGTCACATAGCTTACAAGGATTAGGATATGAGGCTACCCCAACTATAAGTGCAAAATCCTTACAATGGCAAGATAAAGAAGGAAGGACAGGGCTTTTTCAACCTTATGTACTCCCCTTACCTGTAAATTTATGGGGGAGAGATGTGTTGTCAGCCATGAACCTTATATTGACTAATGATTATTCTCAGAAAAGCAAGGAAATGATGAAAGGAATGGGATATATACCTGGACTAGGTCTTGGAAAAAACTTACAAGGTAGAATTTCACCAGTTAAAGCCACAGAAAAAGTAGATAAGAAAGGGCTGAGTTTTTTCTAGGGGCCACTGAGGAGCCTTTGCCCATTCCGTGGCATACGGAGGACATGGTGTGGGTGCCTCAGTGGCCTTTACCCTCTGAGAAGTTAAAAGCAGCTAAAGAATTAGTACAAAAACAATTAGACCTGGGACATGTGGAACCCACTCAATCACCCTGGAACACCCCTATTTTCGTTGTAAAGAAGAAGTCAGGTAAATGGAGATTGTTACATGATCTAAGAGCCATTAATGCACAAATGCAAGTTATGGGTCCTGTACAAAGAGGACTCCCCCTACTCTCCGCTCTACCTAAGGATTGGAGAATTATAGTAGTAGATATTAAGGATTGTTTCTTTTCCATTCCATTAAATAAGAAAGATAAACCTAGATTTGCATTCACCTTGCCTTCTATTAATCATATGGAGCCTGATAAAAGGTACCAATGGCGGGTATTACCTCAAGGAATGGCAAATAGCCCTACCATATGTCAGTTATATGTAGGAAAAGCCTTGCAACCAGTTAGGGATGGTTTCCCCTCCTTAAAAATTTGTCATTATATGAACGATATTGTGATTTGTGGACCTGAAGAAGAAAGTATACAGCAAGCTTATGGCTTGTTTAATGAAACTTTAAAAAATAATGGCTTGATTATTGCACCAGAAAAAGTACAGCAGTCTGACGTTAGTCATTTTTTAGGAGCCACTATTACTTTACGATGTGTCACCCCACAAAAGATTAGTATTAGAAAAGATCATCTAAAGACACTAAATGATTTTCAAAAATTATTAGGAGATATAAATTGGATTAGACCTTATTTAAGAATCCCTACTTCGGAATTAAAACCTTTATTTCAAATTTTAGAAGGAGACTCACATATTACCTCATTGAGACAATTAACACCTGAGGCTTCTGATGTTCTTAGGAAAGTGGAAAAGGCGATCCAAACAGCACAGTTAACTCATATAAATGAGCAAGAACCTTTGTGCCTATGCATATTACGCACCATCAATTTGCCAACTGCTGTGTTATGGCAAGATGGTCCTTTAGTATGGATACACCCACATATATCCCCTAATACGACTATAGAGCATTATCCCACCATGGTAGCAAATATGGCCCACAAAGGGATAAAAACTTCAATTACACACTTTGGAAAAATACCTGATAGCATAGTTGTCCCTTATACTGTCGCACAAATGCAAATATTGTGTGCTACTATAGATGAATGGGCCATTCTTAGATGCAGTTATTCTGGTTAATTGATAATCATTATCCTAAACATCCGTTATTACATTTTATGTTATTACATCCAGTAATATTTCCAAAGGTAACAGCTAATACCCCTATAAAGGGAGCCATCGATATTTATACAGATGGATTCAAAACAGGAATTGGAAGTTATGTAATTAATGAAAAGGCTGTAAGGTTGCAATTTACACCAGGAGCCCCTCAATTGGTAGAATGTTTGGTGGTTTTAGAAGTTTTTAAAAGATTTCCTATGCCCATAAATATTATCTCTGATTCTGTTTACGTAGTTAATGCGGTTCTAGCATTAGAGACTGCTGGAAATTTTAAGCAGTCTAGTCCAGTATCTGAAATTTTGATGAAAATACAAAATTGTATTTTGATGTGTGAGCATCCCTTTTATATTCAACATATTAGAGCACATACATCATTACCTGGACCTATGGTTAAGGGAAATGCAATTGCTGATTCAGCCACCAGAGACATGGTTTTCCTATCACAAAGTTCTATAGAAAGTGCTAAGAATTTTCATCAGCTTTATCATGTCCCTGCTTCTACATTACGACAAAAGTTTAAGCTCACACGAACAGAAGCCCGAAATATTGTCCTACAGTGTGGTAAATGTGTAGAATTTATTAATGCACCTTCCGTGGGTGTTAATCCTCGCGGATTGCGACCCCTAGATGTTTGGCAAATGGACGTCACACATATCCCATCTTTTGGGAAATTACAATATGTACATGTATCCATCGATACCAGTTCTGGTGTCCTACATGCCTCTCCCTTGACAGGGGAAAAAGCAGTTCATGTCATATCTCACTGCTTAGAGGCTTGGGCTGCATGGGGCAAGCCCCTAGTGTTAAAGACAGATAATGGTCCTGCATATACTTCTAAATTTAGCCAATTTTGCAAACAAATGCAAGTGAAACATATTACTGGATTACCCTATAATCCACAGGGCCAAGGCATCATTGAGAGAGCCCATCGCACTCTGAAACAATATTTGCAAAAACAGAAAGGGGAAATACAGGCTATGACGCCAAAGATGGCTCTATCCCTTGCAATATTTACTCTTAATTTTTTAAAATTGGATGATGCTGGAAAATCACCAGCTGAAAGGCATGGACAATGGCCTCAATCGCCCAATGAAATGGTCAAATGGAAAAATGTCCTTGATAATAAATGGTATGGCCCGGATCCTATCTTAATCAGGTCCCGGGGAGCTATTTGTGTTTTTCCACAAGGTGAAGAAAATCCACTTTGGGTTCCAATGCGACTGACAATGACCGTGAAAGATCAAGATGGATCCCAAAATGATCCTGCTCCTGATGATTGAAACCAGGATAAGTATACCTTTATGGGCCATAGTAAGATCATGGCCAGTACCTTTACCGGTACATTCCAATTCTTCTACCTAGCCTTTGTTTTTTGCAAAGGAATGTTTTTTGGATGTGCCTTATGCACGACAAACTCCTCAAGAGCCACGGGTGTATAAGAGTACTAGTTTTCATTTAAATTATACATTATGCTTTGTGCATAATGTGGATAAACCTTTTACACCCTGTATATTTTTTAAGAAAAAGATTATCTCTAATTGGGCAGATCAAATTAATACTGCTGACACTATAAGTCAGATAGCAGAAAAAACGTCTGAGGCATTGCTTACCCTGCAAAGGGTGGATTCTCATATCACCTCAGGGTTAATGTTAGTAAATCAGAGAATGGATATTTTACAACATGACATGGAACAGATGATGGATGTCATACAAATGATTTGTGTGGCATCCACTTTGCATGTGTGCATTACTCCCAATAGGTACATTAATAATTCTTTTATTAAAAGTACAGACCTATCGAATTACCTGAAGGGGAACTGGTCGCAGGAGCTGGAAAGGTTGCAGACGAGGCTGCAGATGCAGATCCTGAACCTTAATGGGACCAGAGTGGAACCAGTGACCCTCGGAGACTTTACCTCTTGGCTTACCTCTGCTTTTTCTTACTTTAAGGAATGGGTGGGAGTGATTTTGTTTGGTGCTGCCATATGCTGTGGACTGGTGTTCATGCTCTGGTTGGTATGCAAATTCAGAACCCAACAAAAACATGACAAGGTGATTATAACTCAGGCACTTTTAGCTATTGAAAACGGCACCTCCCCTGAAGGTTGGTTATCTATGCTCAAGAATTAGTCGGCATCTGAGTTCTCTGCTCTTGCACCCCACGACACTGGGATGAGAGAGACTCAACGATAATTGATCAGCCCTTGCTCATCAATAGGGTGATCATGATTTCCCCACTAATTCATTTTTTGGCTGGCCTCTTTTGCAGAGTTCGCCCTAGGTCATTTAGCAGTTACTGTCACACAGCACTGCGGTATCCAGAGACGGGCAACTTTCCTCATGCACAGACCAACCTAAGACACGGGGCCCAGTGGCGATAGGGTTACCCTATGACAGGAAAGGCTGTGACATTAGAGGAATGACCTAAAACAGGAGCCACGGTGGATGGACGTAATTGCACAGGCCTAGACCAGCCTCATTTTATTAAAACAAAAAGGAGGAGATGTGGGAAGCCGTTGAAGAGTGGCAGTTACAGAGTAGCAGTTATAGAGTGGCAGTTACAGAGTGGCAGTTGCAGAGTGGCAGTTGGCTACAGCTGGCCACCACACATACATAGACAGTAAAGGTTCTTTTGCCAAGGTGAGGTTTTGAGAATTGACAAAAGTTAACCAATCAGATGAGAGACAAGTTAACCAATCAGATGAGAGACAAGTTAACCAATCAGATGAGAGACAAGTTAACCAATCAGATGAGAGAGAACGCCTGTCCTAGGCCTATAAAAGCAGCACCAGTTCTGGGCTCGAGGTTTTTTTCGCCTCTACAATCAAGCTCTCCCAATAAACGTGTGCAGAAGGATCCTGTTGCAGCGTCGTTCTTCCTGGCCAGTCGAGCGCGCGCGAGAGTCACTACCTATACAACAGTCTTGACTTTGCCATGCAGGTGCTGTGCTCTTGAATAGCTAGGGTTGTGAGCTGCGGAACTCTTTTATGTATGAAGTATCAGTCTCAAGTTTTGTCCTAGTTTGCTTTCTATTGCTATGACCAAGAGGAACTCATGTAGGTAGAAGAAGGTTTATTTGGATTACATGTCAGAGTCCATTTGTTGTGTGACACTATTCCTGGGGAGACACAAACGCATGCCTACTCACTCCTGGGATGCAGCTGGTAAGAGACTGAAGGACAGATGGCATCAATGTCCAGTTTAATGGATCAATGCATTTGGGGGGGGTTGCTTATAGAAATATGGATGAGCAATTATAGAAGCAGAAACGACTCAGAGTTAGCTGCATCACCCAAGCCCACCCCAGCATTGATGACAGCTCACAAAATCTGGAAACCTGGAGACACTGCACAGCCTGGAGGAGCTCAACAGGTTGAAGCTCAGTTGGCCTGAGCCTCTTGCAGGAAGTTGATCTAGCCTTTGTTGATTCTAGGTCATTCAGCGGGCCCCTGCTTCTTTCAGGTAGCAGCTCAGTTTATCTAAGAGTAGCTCTTTACTGCTTATATACTCTCGGGCAGGAGGGGTTCTAGAGAATCTGGTCAGTTTCAGGGACTTCCTGAAGCTAGTTTGAGTTATATTGTTTCTATATTAATAATGAGCTTCCATGCAGGGTGGGGTGTTTCACCTTCCCTTAAAATAGTCTGTTGACTAATCTCTTAATAAACTTCATAAAATATATTATTGATGTCTCATTTTCCTTTTATGTCCTGTATCTTAAGAGGTTTCTCACAAGATGAAAGGCTTTAATCTTAGACAAAACTGCTACTGAACACCACTATTGAATAAACTGAAGGCAGAAGCATGAAGGCAGGAACTCAAGCTGAGACCACAGAGAAATGCTACTTACTGGCTTGTTCCCCATGGCTTGCACAGCCTGCTTTTTTATAAAATGTGAACCATATTCCCATGCTAGGGTGGCACTGCTCACTGTAGGTTGGGCCTTTCCCCTCAATCATTCATGAAGAAAATGACCTACAGACTTCTCTGCAGGTAATCTGATGGAGGGATTCTACTTCCAAGATAACTCTAGCTTGTGTCAAGGTGATGATGATGATAGCAGTTGTGGTGGTGGTGATGATGATAGGATGATGATAAAGATGATGAATTTGTTATTATTATCATTTATTTTTATTAATGCAAGCAGGATGAGCATTATTATAGAACATAACATGGACTATGACCATCTCCCTTCAGAAGACCTTAATAGTCCCACCAAGGTTCTTAAATGGTCTCAGATCAGACATTCCCACCACACCCAAACTTGGCCATCCACATCAGGTTATATGACACTGCTCCTAAGATTCTGTGCTTCTATGATCTGCTTTAATAATTACTTCATGCATAACTTTTATTTGTTTTTTTCATGTTCATGTCTATGCATGTATTCTTGTGTGTGTGTATGGTGTGCATACATGTATGTGCATGTGTGTGTGTGTATGTGTGTGTGTATGGTGTGCAAACATGTATGTGCATGTGTGCCAGAGATCAACTTTCAGTGTCTTTCTCAATCACTCTCCACCATATATTTTGAGATGAGACCTTACAGGAAGAGTTCCATGACTTGTTTAGTCTGGCTGGCTAGTGAGCCCCAGGGACCCTCCTTTCTCACCCTCTGAACTGTGCCCCCAACTCCCACCAGCAGTGGGATTACAGGCATACACTACCAGTTGTGGTTTCTTAATATAAGCTCTGGTGTTTGTATTTGAATCCTCATGCTGTGTGGCAAGCACTTTACCAACTCAGACATCTTTCCAACTCTTTTAGTCTCTTGCTCTACCCTCCTCCTGCTTCTCCTCCTCTCCCCTCCTCCTTTTCCCCCTCATCTTCTGTGTGTCTGTATCATGGCATGTGAAGACAGAAGTCCAAGGACAGCTCTGTGGAGTTGATTGACTTGTTTTACCTTGATGCCCAGGATAGAAACCACTTCTGTAACAAGTGCCTTTACCTGCAGAGCCATCTCACAGGCCCTTAGCCTTTTCTTTATAGGATATTTCTAGCAATCCAATATGACTCATGAAAAGTGAGAGATTGTGAGGGTACTTCAGTGGCAGAGGGGGCAGGAGGGAGCAAGCCAACTGTTGGAATACATGTATGCTCATCTGGAGGAAACTTAAGATTTCAGAGTTGTGAGGGAAAATCATGTCCATGTGGGATGCTTATGATAACAGATTTACAGCACCTCTATTCTTGCTTACTAGATCTGTAAATTGTTACTTAAAGGTAACATTTTCAGATGGATTTAGTTTGCATACTCTCTCTGAGAATCACACACGATCCTAGAGGCCACAGAGCAGTCAGTATGACCTGAGTAAATTAAACATGCTTAAAACTATAAGTAAATGCACAGGTCTCTATCTACTTGTGAACAAGTCAACCCCTGAGAGAAGCCATGGAGATACATTGCTGCCATGCATTAAGGAATATCCTTGTAGGAATAGGGTGCAGAGGAACCAGGGAGTGCCTTGGAGATGATGAATTTACTGCCTACCAAAGGTGCAGGCCATGGCATATATAGGAGGGGCTGGAGAGTTGGGATACAATGCTCAGTCACTTTTGTGTGAAATTATGCATACAGTTGATCATGTATATGATTGATTATTCTATATAAGTTCAAACAAAAAGTAGTTAAGCCTTTTGTTGACTACATTCTTGCAATTTCTACAATAATTAGATAAATAGATGATAGATAGATAGATAGATAGATGTATAGATAGATAGATAGATATATAGATAGATAGATGTATAGATAGATACATACATAAATGGATAGATACATACATAGATACATAGATATATAGATACATACATGAAGAAAAAAGAAGGAAGAAGGTTCTGCTTGTGGACAGCCATCTAGGGAAAATGATATTGCTAACTTGATAGTATTATTCATAGAAATAAATCACTGGCCATATATGTGATTAGGTAGATTGAGGTAAGAAGATTCAACTAAATGTGGGTAGCGCATTCTCTGGTTTGAGACCTGAGACAGACTAAAAAGAGGAAAGAGGAACAGAGAGACAGATCAGCAGCATTTGCCACCAAGCCTGGCATCTGAATTTAGTTCCTGCTATGAATTACGTGCTATGAAAGAACCGATGTGCACAGGACATCTGCTGACCTCTGCACATATGTTATGGCATGCTTTCCCACACCACCCACAACAAAGAAAATAAATATAATAAAACATTTGATTAAGGGGAAAGTAAGAGGAACACTAGCATTAATCTCTATCTCTGTCTCTCTGTCTCTTCATTGTAGGCACAATGAGAGCAGCAGCCTCATGCTCCTGAAGCCCATATTTTCTCGCTATGATAGACTGTATATTTTCAAATGGTGAGCCAAAACTGAACCTTTTCTTTTTTTTTTTTTTTTGGTCATGGCAGTTAAAAACAAAAAGTTAGTTAATATAGAAACAGTAGGCAACTTCTGTTCTGTGTCATATGCTTCAAGTTCAAATCCTTGTTTTATTGTGTGTGCAATCCTGGGCATGCTAATTAACCTCATCTGCCTCCAACATTCAGCATGTGAAATGAGGTCAGTCATATGATGCACAGCTTGATGTAAAGATATTTATGAAGGCCTGTCACACCCACAGAATAGTGCAGTACTCCATAAACAATCTACCAATACTAGGCACATGCATGTCATACAAATTATCATATTTTTAGTTTCGAAAATAAAGGAGAATAATGTTCCTTTGAATATCATTGAAATATCATTGTATTGAAAATGAAGGCAGGAATATAAAATGCTAGAGGGAAAAGGGGGAGCTAGGAATGTATCTGGTAGAACACTTGCCTAGAATACACAAAGTTCTAGGTTTAACTCCCAAGTATAGCAGGGAAATGTGGCTTTTTAAAAGATAGTGGTATTGTTCATCAGTTAAGAGTGTGTACTGTTCCTACAGAGGATCCATGTTTGGTTCCCAGCACCCACTTTAGGCATGTCACAGTCAGAGGATTCCACATCCTTTTCTTGCCTCTGCAGGTATTTACACTCATATATGCATACTCACAGAGGGAGAGAGACTTGTGAAATACATAATGAAAAAAAACTCACAAAACATAAGCTTCAGAAGTGAAAAGGGATAGCAAAAACATTTAATGTTCCCTCACACTAAGCCAAAAAAAATCTGAAGTGTATTGGTTTCTTAATATGTGTTTAATTAACCCATTTTAATTACTTGACATGAGCGCTAAGATGCCTAGAGTTTAATTAGAGCAAAGGGCACATTGACAAGAAATATCTAAAATGTTTGGAAATAAGACAGTGGAAGAAAACCAAATACTGAACAGCTTAGTGAATTTTAGGTTAATGGGTTGGCTGAGAATGTCCCTTGCTTTTCCTACGCAAGCTTATTTAATGTATAGATATAGGTATAGATACACACACATACACACTTTTAATAGTTATGTTTCTCTAGGCAACTATGACTAGAACATTGGGATTCTCTTTTTATGTTCAAAATCATATGCCATTCAAGACTCTAGCAGATTATTTAAACATTTAACTATTGCTTAAAGCCAATTTTAATATTCAAATCATTTAAAAAATGTGTCCATTCCAAGATCTGCATATGGATACTTACAGTATTAAATTCACAACTGCCTAAAAATGTAAGGAATCAAGTACTCTTCTATTATTAAGTAGGTTAAATATTTTTGGGGGTGTACACTATTCAAATAGAATAGATTAAATATTAAAAGGAACAGGCTTTCAATCCACATAAAGGTACTTAGGAATCCTAAATGCATGTTACCCAAATGAAGTGAAATCCCATCTGGAAACATATATGCCCTTAGATTCCACTTATAGATTCTTCTAGAAAATAAAAGTGAAAACTATATTGTTAGACCAGTGGTTTCTATTACTCAGGGGCTCCCAATGTCTTCTTTTTTTATCATTTATAAACAGACTGTGAGGTTAGCAGATATGATTCTTTCTGAACTTCAACCACATATTCTGCCTTCAAACACCAGATGCATTAAAAGTAATAGGTCAGTTGTCCATGGACTGAAGTCTTCAAACTATAAGTCAACATAAAGCCTTTCTCTTTATAAATTAATAATTTGTGGTATTTGTTATAGTAATAGATTGCTGACTAAGATGGTGGTGTTTCCTTTTTCTTCATGGTGTGTGTATATGTGTGTGCGCGCGCGCTCATGTATACTTATGGAAGTCTTAAGTCAATGTCACTTCACATGTCTTCATTAATCCTACTTCCACGCGATTTTTGGGTCAGCAACACTCACTGAACCTTGAGCTCCCAAGCTCACTGCTTTGCCTGTATAGGCTGGCTCTCCAGTGGGCCCCATAGCTCCTTCTTTCTTTTCCTCCCTAACTCTGTGATTACAAGCACATGGCACCATGCCTGTTTTCTTTTTTTGTTTGTTTGTTTTTGTTTTTGTTTTTTGTTTTTATGTGGGTCCTGGCAAATCTGTACTCAGTTTCTCATGTTTGCCTACCAAGCAGCTTACCCATTGAGCCATTTTTCTAGCCTTTGCCCCCTTTCCCTATCAAAATAGAAAAAAATAGAGGGCAGTAAGAAAGAGGAAGTTAGAAGGGAAAAGAAGCAATGGCTTCCACAAATGTCTACTCCAAAGTCTGCTTTGTTAAAGTCTTGCTCCCTAGATGATGGCATTATTGAGAAGTGATTGGATTATGAGAACATTAGCTCCAGCCACTGATGAAGTCATAGCTGAATGAGCTACAAGAACATGAGACCTGATGACCTTGTCAGAGAAATTAAGTCTCTCAGTTTCCCTGTCTCTCCTCCTCCTCCTCCTCCTCCTCCTCCTCCTCTTCCTCCTTCTCTCTCTCTCTCTCTCTCTCTCTTTCTCTCCCTCTCTTCATACACACATACACACACACACACAACACATGACACATGTCTCATTCTGCATGGATACACATACATACACATATGTCTCTGTGTATATATACACATATATATGTCTCCATCTGCATACATGCACACACATATATACATATATATACACATACATATACATCGTATAATAATCATATAATATACATCTACATCATCTACATCTACATTACATGTGCATTTGCATATACATATACATCATATACACATAGATTTGCACATATGCATACACGTATACCTCCCCCCCCCCCCGGATCAATAAGGTAAGTAGCTTCCTCCACAGCGCCTATATATTTTTTCATCTCATCACAAGCCCACAGCAATGGAACTGGGTAAACCGTGAAATCCTGAATCAATGTAAATCTTTCTTCTTTAAGTTATTTACCTCAGGGATTTTTGTCAAAGGGATGAAAGTTGACTAATATGCATGGACTGGATAAATTTTTGCTAACTGTTTTCATCTACCTAAATCCTGTCTCATCAAAAAGGTGACTTCTCTAATTAATTAAACTTTAGGGCCCTGCCAGTCTCTAGAAACAGGTGCCTGGATGCTCTTTAAGCGTTCCTGGAATTGGGGTGGGACGGGAAGCCAATATGAATAGAAGGTTGACAGCAGCGTGACAGGCTGACTTTAACTCTTATTCCCTCTGCTAGCCGATGAAACACACAGTTAATTTCCAGGATCATGGCTACTGGGGTGGCAGCTGAGGGAAATCAAAGACTCAGCAGGTCCCCATAATTCATACTCATTTTGTGTAGCCAGAGTGGATGATGGGATGGCGGGGTATAAAAAAGTCCCCAGCTCTTGCAAGCACACTGCTGTGTTGAGGCCCATCCCACAGCTCTGTCTCCATCTGCATGCATGCCCAGGGCCAGCCAAATCTGGATTCGTGCAGGGAAAGTAAATGGAAATGCCCACTCTTCACTTGTTCAGGCTGCTGAGGCAGCTGGCACCGACAAGTGACCCAGTTCTAGCATCTAATCGGTATTGTCTGCACTTTGGGGGCATCCTTCTCTGAGGGACGCTCATTGTGATCCATTCTATTTACCCACAAATGCCAGAATTTACTTCCGAGGAGCTACACATGATAACACTCTCCCTGTGTCAAAGACTTTTATTTGAGATGAAAGACCCAACAGTGCCTGGCTTGTCTGATTAGAGCTGTAAGTTCTGTGATTATCCTCAGAATACAGACAGGGCTTCAATTGTGGCTTTGTTCTTTCCCTCCCCTCAAGGCTGGTAAGCTGAGAACTAAGCTTATTCCCTAAGACAGCCTTGTGCCGGCTAGTTGCTCAACTGCTCAGTGTCACACAGGTTCATAGATATGTGTTTCTCCATTTGTATATGTGTGTGTTGTGTCTGTGCATGTGGTGGGCATGTATGTATACACACATGCATAGTTGGAAAGATGGATGGATAGATGAATAGGTAAGCATATAGATTTAGTATTGGTTATTCTCACTGTGAGATCTGATATACCAGCCACTTATGAAAAACACTATTTTCCTTAACCTTTGTGGGTAGGAGTGTAAAGAAGTTTTATAACTATGATTATGAAACTGAATACAGAGCAAGGTACTTCCTGGGTGGAGGATCATGTCACACAGATATTAGAAGTGAGCTGGGGATATGGGTCAAATACTATGGTGCTTACTGTATACACGTGAAAGCCTGGATTTGATTCCTAGAAACTATGTATTAAAAAAAGGCACGTGCCATTTGCTTACCATTCCAATCTTAGAAAGGTAGAGAAAAATCAAACCTTGGAAGCTCACTGGCCAGCCACCTTTGCCTACTAGGCAAGTGCCATGTACAATGAGAGACTCTGTCTCAGAAAAGGTAGATGACTCATGAGGAATTGGTTGTCCTCTGGCCTTCTCATATACATAGATCAGCACATATAAACACATGGAGATCCATCCACATACCCTGCCCCCCACTATTAGTAACTTTTTAGTTGCTGTGATAAAAATACTGTGACAAAATCAAGTCAAAGAAGAGAGGGTTTATTTGGCTTATGGTTCCAGGGTAGGGGGGTCACCATGGTGAAGAAAGCATAGACACAAATAGGGAGAGCATGGCAACAGGAGCTGGAAGCTAGCTGATCATAGTTTTACACACACACACACACACACACACACACACACACACACACAGAGAGAGAGAGAGAGAGAGAGAGAGAGAGAGAGAGAGAGAGAGAGAGAGAGTACAAACTTTGAAACCCTACCTCCACTGAAGTACTTCTTCCAACAAGGCTCAATCTCCAAAGGGTTTTATAACTTTCTCAAAAACCCACCTGGGGATTGGGTATTCAAATACATGAACCTATGAGGGACATTTCTCATGTAAATCGTCACACAAAGATATCAGATATGACACTTAGACTTGAGAGAGGGTTGGTTTTCAGCAAAGCAGAGCCATATCCTGGTGGCTGTCATATTGTTCATTCGGGAACCTTTTCCTAGAGTGATCTGTCCAGATTCCTAAAATAAATGTCTGTAAGATACTGAAAAATTTTCTAGTACTTTAAGAAACCATGTGAGAGCTGGAGAGGTGGCTCAGTGAGTAAGATTGCTTAGTGTAAAAGCACAAAGACCTGAGTTCAAATGTCCAGCACCCACATAAAAAGCTGGATGTGAACACACACACACACACACACACACACACACACACACACACACACACACACACCTTCAATCCTAGTATCTTGGGAGTTAAGGTGGGAGTTAGAATTAGCCTGGCTTGCTGGCTGCCAGGCTAGTTCAAGGTTTTAGTGAGAGATACTGTCTCAAGAGACTGAGGTGGATAGCGACAGAGCAGGAGGACATCTGGTATCTTCATCTAGGGTGTATCCATCTGTGCACATACACATGGCCATGCATCACACACATACACCTCCAAACCCCTTACAGAAAGAAGCTGTGCAAATAGAGCCACCCAACAAAGGCAATAAGCACAGTGGCCACTGAGGGGACCCTCCCCTGACCCAGTGTTCACAAATGACAAGGAGAAGCTGCAAGCACCAAGGAGGGGTAACATTACCCAGGCATCCCTTGTGTCAGCCCCAATGAAACATCCATTGTCAGAAATGGGGAGAGGAGGGAAAGGGTACAGTGGCTAATCCCAGACACTAGAGCAGATGAAGAGGCAGGAGTGGCTGTGGGCAGGCAGTGGGGTGGAGCCCAGCAGGAGGGCAGCAGTAGCTGGAGATCTTCCATGACCTCTGAGATGAAGTGTGAGGTACTCCATGAAGATAGCAGCAGGTGGGAGACAGGGAAAGTTTGGGAGATCAGAGACTTTTCCTCTATCTGATAACATCCTACTCAACCTTTAAAACCCAGTTCCAAGGATACTTCTCAAAAGGTTCTGTTTTTAGAAGTGGGTCATTCTCCTCCCAACTCCCCAAGCTCCCAGAGCTCTTAACCTTATTGCACGTATTATCTTCTGTGTTATACTTTAGTTGCCTGTGGTCCTTCAACTCAATTAGTTTTTTTTTCTAGACCACCATTACTGGCAGTCCCATTTCCTCTTTATATTTGATGTCTTCTGGAATGTATAGGCACTGATGGAAGAGCCCCTGCTCTGAATCTTACCTATAATACAGCCAGAGTGATTCTTCAGATTAACATGGCAACTTTATGGGTGCATGTGTGCACATGCATGTGTGTGTGTGTGTGTGTGTGTGTGTGCGCACGTGCGCACGTGCGCACGTGAGCATGTGTGCATGCATGCTGGAGACAAGAAGTTAATAATGGATATTTATGCCTAACATGTTGAATCTCTCACAGATCCTAGAGCTTACTGGTTAAGCTGGAACAGAGCTTCCCAACCTGTGGGCCACAAAATATGCGTTCTTCGATGGTCTTAGGGACTGAGCCACTTCTTTTTTAGGAAAATTACAGTTATGAAGTAGCAATTAAACTAACTGTTTGGTTGAGTGTCACCACAACATAAGGAACTGTATTAGCAGGACACAGCATTAAGAAATTTGAGAACCAATGAACTACAGGGCCTGCCCCCAAATCCCTGAGATTTAATTGTCTTCATCTCCTCGGCATCAGAATTGTAAGCATTCCTTGGCACACCCAGGTTTTTTTAATATGAGTGCTGGGGGATTGAACTCTGATCCTTACACTTGCCCGTGTGAGTCATGAATTTTATTGACTGTGCTGTCTTCCTGGTTCTGATTTCATCTCTTAAGGAATGGCTGTCTGCTTTATGATGGAGGCAAGGATTGGATAAAGTAGATAGGGAGGTATTGTTCCTTGAAGGGGAAAAAACAATCATGGCTTTGGAGTTCAACACAGTGTGATTCTACCAGGAGAGGTCAAGCCTGGCTCATCATGTGTGAGCTAATGCTGGAGGGAGGGAGATGCTCAATGGATGTGAATCATCCCGTCTTCAGGAATACCCTTGACAGGATTGGCTATGCCCTCTGTCTTCTTTGCTGTGTCTTTTAGCTTTACCTGCATTCCTGGAAGTCAGAAGCCAGCAGATAGGACAAGTGAGAGGCTAGTAGGTGAAGGGGAGGGGATGGGGCCTCTGGGGGAGGAAACAGCACCTCCCTGGACTAATTAAACCCTTTGGTCGCTGCCCCCCACCCCAGAGTATTAGCACTGCTGAATCAGCTCCCCGCCAAGGCCAAGCTGCTGCTCTCTTTTTCCTGCTTGATTTGCCTAATGGAAGCTGACAGTGAAGTTCAACCCTGATTGTCAGATTTCAGTAGGAACCATAAGGGGGGGCTGGGGGAGACAGACATTTGATGAATAAAAATAGCTCACATAATGAGATCCTGTGTTTAGCTGAACCATTTCTTTAGTGACTCACCTCGCTCTCTCTCTCTCTCTCTCTCTCTCTCTCTCTCTCTCTCTCACTCACACACACACACACACACACACACACACACACACACACACACACACACACACACCTTGGGCACACAGACATTTGATTTTCTAGAGTCCTTGAAAATGTCCTATGAAAATGGTGGGAAGTTGTCTACTCCTAGGGGTAGGAAATGCTCCCACTGCTCCTCTTCCTAGCCTCCCCTTTCCCTATGGGCATGCGCAATGATTGTGATCAGAAGACTTATATACCTTGCTCCAAGTTATCACAGTCACTCACAGTAGGATATTCATATTTTTATTTTTCAAGATTTTTTTGTCAATATATCTATACATAAAATTGGTTTAATTATGACTTTTTCATGCATTTGTAAGAGTATGAGTGAGCGGGCAGTGATGGCGCATGCCTTTAATCCCAACACTTGAGGCAGAGGCAGGTGGATTTCTGAGTTCGAGGCCAGCCTGGTCTACAGAGTGAGTTCCAGGACAGCCAGGGCTACACAGAGAAACCCTGTCTGGAAAAACTAACTAACTAACTAACTAACTAACTAACTAACTAACTAACTAAATAAATAAATAAATAAATAAATAAATAAATAAATAAATAACAGAGTATGAGCGAGACATTACATATAGAAACACAGCCACCTTCCTTACCAAGCAATGTGCGACTGAAGAAAGCAGTTCCTCCTCCATTAAGTAACTATGGATTCTTGAGGGGCTGATGGAGCTTTCCTGAGCCCTTTCTTAGTCGCCTCTACCAATTGTCCAGATTTTTTTCTGGAGCCTTCTGTCCGCCCCCCCCCCCCCACACACACACTGTCCCTTTACAACAAAATGTTGATGAGCTCAGTCTTGTTCAGGTCCAATAAAAGCAATCCAAGCTGCTGTGAGTTCAAGAGTACAAACCCTAGTCATTAAATTAGACATCTAAGTAAGAAGAACTTGGCAGTGTGTGTGTGTGTGTGTGTGTGTGTGCACGTGTGAAGAACTTAGCAGTATCTCCAAGAAGTATTTCATTTGACCTTTCCATGAGTGTTGGACCTCATAGAGTAGAAATCCAAGAAGTTTCAGGATAGAACCTAGGTGAGCAATGGCTGGAGACTAGATTAAGACTTAGGGAATTCTGCGAACTTCCAGGGCTTTTTTTTTTTTTTTTTTTTTTTACAGGAAACAAATGAAAAGTAGTTAAGTAGAGGACATCTTTAACAGACCTCGGGCTTCTGAGACTGTGACAAATGTATTAATTAAAAAGGGGAGAGATTATTGCTGGGTGTGGTGACACAGCACTCGGGAGGCAGAGGCAGGCAGATTTCTGAGTTCGAGGCCAGCCTGGTCAGAGTGAGTTCCAGGACAGCCAGGACTATACAGAGAAACCCTGTCTCAAATAAAAGGGTGGGGGAGATGAATGGAGGGAGAGAGAAGAGAGGAGAGATGAAGGAAGAAGAGAGGAATGGAGGGGAGAGAGGAGAGATGAAGGGAGAGAGAGGAAGAGAGAAGAGAAAAGAGAGATGAAGGGAGAAAGCAAGGAGGCAGGGAGGAAGGGGAATAATGAAGAAAAGAAGGATGAGAAGGATGGAGAAAAGAAGAGAAAAGGGGTAAATTGGGTTGAGTGGAGTGAAGAAAGGAAGGATAAGACAAGGAGGGAAGGGGAATAGTTGGATAGAAGAGATAGGAAGGAAAGAGGAAAGAAGGCTATAAGAGTAGAATAAAAGAAGGGAGGGATAAAGGGAAAACAGATATAGAAGGAGAGAGAGAAAAGATGGAAGTAATGAGGAAGAGAAGGAAGATGGGGGAATAAAGAGAAAGGAAGAGTGGGGAGGTAAATGATGAGAAGTAAAACCAAGGTCCAACTATGAAGCAAAACCAAACAGGAGTGTTTCTGAGCCACCAGTTGTGTTTCCTGTAAAGCAGAGATAAATCACTTTAGTCTCCATGCCACAGAATTATTCTCTTGATAGGCATAACTTCCAAGGGTGAAATGTGATCCCAGGATACCCTCTGGCTCTACAAATTTAAAAATGCATGCAGCCACAATGAATGAATGCTATTCGCTTGTTTGCTTGTTGACTCACACTCAAGTTTGAGAATAGACCTATAGATAAAGCAAGAACACCCTCCTTCAGGTTTTGAGAAAGAATGTTTGTATCTTCAATCCATTGCCATAATTTACAGAAGGTGGGCTAAAAAAGAGGACATTGTGGAACAGGTGATGTGTACCTATGGTAAGGAATCAGAATATGTGCAATTCACATAAGAAGAAAATAAGATTTAAATGTATCGTTTAAAATCATAAGCATTCATAGGAAAGACCCTACAGTATTTTAATATAAGCAACACTGGGGATAATGGCATTAGGATGTCCTTGTAATCATAGGCCCTGAACAGCAAAGGCAGGAAGACCACAAGCTCTAGGTCCCAAGGAAAAAGAGTAATAATATTAGGGTTCAAACTGGAACACAGTTGGCAGATTGCTTGGCTAGCATACAGGAGACCATTGGCTTCATACCTGACTACACCCATGAGGCCATGCATTCTATACCCAGCACCACATAAAATGGACACACACCTATAATCCCAGCACTCAGGAGGTGGAGTCATGAGGATCAGGAGCTCAAGGTCATTCTTTGATATATCACACATGTGCGCCAAGCCTGGGATACATGAGACACTACTGTCTTAAACAACTCCAATGCTTGTGACAACAGTATAGAAGAAAATCTAGCTTCTCACCACTGCTTGGAAAGCCGGTCTTATTTTATTCTATATGGAATAAACTGTGGAGCCCTGGAAGGAATTGATGAAGAAAAAAATAAGTGATTAGCATAGTATTTTCCCTATCAATCATGCAAAAGCTCTTATCTTACAGCAAATAAGCCATGGAATATTGTTTCAAGCATATTATGTAACACAGAAAGTGATACCATCTACGATTTGAGATGGAATTCAGAGGGTGTGGTGATTAGCTTTAGTTGTCAACTTGGCACGGTCTTATAATTACCTGAAAAGAGTCTCTCAATGAGGGATTCTCAGTATCTTTTTGGCCTGTGGTCATGTCTCTGGGGGAGTGTCTTGATTGTGTAAATCGAGGAAAGAAAACCCACTCATTCCTGGTCCTGTTCCCTGGGACCGAGTGCTGGGATTTTCTATGAGTGTAGAGCGAGGGTTGACCACGCGTGGAGGCACTTACTCTCTGCTCTTAACTGGAAATGGGATGCAGCTAGTTGCTTCAGATTCCTGCCTTTATTTCCGCACGGAGATAGACTGCAAACTGGAATCATTCACCAAATAAACCCGTTTTCCCGTGTGTTGCTTTTGTCGGGGCCTTTTATCAAGAATATTGAGAGGACATCTCATTTTGGATTGCTAAAGACTTTGCCAAGCTATTTGGTTTTATTGACATGCATACCATACCCAATATTTTGATTAAAATTAAAATTTTAAAAAATCATTAAAATTTAAATTAAAGATCATTCTCACAAACAGAAAAACATCTTGGTTTGAGAGTTAGAATCTCTCCTTGGAAACTGTAGATGAGATTATGCGAACAGATTTATTTGATTAAGACCAAACATGAGAATCTTACCTTGTACCTGTGACTTGAATCTTCATACATTACTAAGAATGCAGTGATGTGTGCACATTATTTTTAACGTATGTCTCTTAGTGTACAGATTCCATACCTTAATGAAATGATCCCAGGAACCAGGCCTTTGAACCACATTATTTTTCTCAATCTTGTTCCCCTTACAAATAAGATCCAAAGTCTCATGAATAAGAAATATTTATATTTCTGCTTTTTTTTTTATGTGTATGCTGCTGACTTAGGTTGCACATGGTCTCACCTCATACAGAGCCTCTCTGACTTTTATTTTTAAAATTTATCAATTTTAGTATTAATTATTTGAAGCCAAGTCTCATGTGGCCTAGGCTGGCTTCAAACTCAGTGTGTATCTGAAGATAATTTTAAACTTCTGACCTTTTTGCTTCTACACGCTGAGTGCTTAGATTACAAGCGTGCATGAACATGAACTATTTAGGCAATGCTGGCATCCAATCCAGGGCTAGGTTTATGCTAGACAAACATTCTAACATCGTAGCCATATCCCAAGCATTTTCATCTGATTTCTAATCTTTTGCTCCTCTATTCTATGCATTTATCCCCTGCTGCCAAATCTACCTGATGAAGCAGATACATCTTCCATTCTCTGGTCCTGCTTCCTGTCCCAATTCATGGCTGATCATGAGCAGCTTTCAAAGCTCTGCTGGTCACATCAAAAGAAATTGAGAAAAGCTGAGAAATCAGGTGACCATTTTCCTTGGCCAGTGATTGGTCTGGGTAACGAAGGTGAGACATCTGAGCCACTGACTTTTATTGAACATTCTAGACATTTTTTCACATGTCTCATAGGAATTACTGTCTTAATTCCATAGTAGTCCAAAGCACAGGTTTGATTCTTACTATATAGCACTTGCCTACAAATAGAAACATTTTCTCCTGGAGGGAAACCCATTAATACTCAGAAGGGCCAAAGGGATGATCATTAAGACTCAATAAACAAACAACTCACAGATCTCAGGAAGTCCCTGAAACTTACCAGGTAGATTCACAGGCCTTCTCCCTCTCTGGTTGTTATATGAGCAGTAAAAACTGCTGACAAGAAGATACTATTTGACCAGTTGCCCTTCTAGAAGATGTGTTGAGAGATAAAAGTTTCCTTTGTTTGGGAGCTGTCATCCATGCTGGGTTGGTCTTTCAGTAATTCAGCAGCCTTTAGGTTATCTCTACTCTCTTAAGTGACCCATCCTCAGATTCCTGTAAGTAACCCTTACCCCATCCTGTAAGTAACCCCAGTAAATCCATTGGTTCACCAAGTTGAGCTTTCATAGACTCCTTACATCTGTTTTTGGTCCATTTCTTGAGAGAGTAGACCTTTGTTCATGCCATCAAGAATAGTATAACACAACAGCCTCCTTTTTGTTACAGTCAAGAAACAGAACTTCATAAAAGTTATGTGCCTATCTGAACATGTCACTATGGTGGGGCTGCTAAATCGGCTGGTTCAAAGTTTAAATTTGCAGTGGGTACTATGGCATGTGCATATAGTTTGAGCACATAAGATATATAGTGGTGGGAGGACTAAGAATTTAAAGCTAGTCTAATCTACATAGTGAGTTACAGTGCAGAGTGAACTATATAACATCCTATCTTGAAAATCAAAAACTAATCAAACAAAAAATTATTTTATTTCTACTAAATTTAGTCTGTGTGTGTGTGTGTGTGTGTGTGTGTGTGTGTGTGTGTGTGTGTGTGTAGATAGTATTTTGTAGGTAGGCTAGCCTCAAATTCACATATCTGAGGATGACATTGAACTCCTAATCACTTCTGCTTCTCCCTCAAAAATGCTGGAATTTCAGACACACACCAACATGCCTAGCTCTCTCTTTCAGTTCTTTAAAATGCATCAGTAACAGTACAATTACTTAGTGGATGGCATACAGTGGATGGCAGCTTACACTGCATAACAAAACAGAGATGACTATAGCTATATGCTAATGAGAAGGATGGTGAGGAATCAGAGAATGTGCTAGAATAAACATAAAACTGGCCTTGAACAACCCATGGTAGGATGCCCATGCATCTGGACTTCAATCTTGATTGTATAATAAATGCTCTCCAGAATGAAATGACTTAGCAAATGATCATCACATTCTCTCCCAACCCTGAAGAATCTATATACTATAAAGAAACAAATCACATTAAGCCTATTTTCCAATTTTGATGTTTTGCAAATTACTGAGGTGAATGAGGCAGAAGTATAGATTTCATGCTAAATAGTACAACAATAATTGAACTAAAAACAAAGAGTCCACATATCAAAACTTAAGCTTATGCAGTTTAGGATGTGTTTGTCTGTGTTATTTTAACACTATATCACAGACTGGGTGGCTTAAACAGCAAAAAATCATTTGTACTAGTTCAAGAGGTTGCAGAAATACAAATTCAGTGTCTCTCTGGATTTTTTTCTCTTGGTTTATCCACAGATTTCTGTTCACTGACTTTGTCTTTTTATGTCTGTATGAGAGGGAAAAGTATATTCTTTGATATCTTTTCTTATAAAGGCACTAAAGCCGTAAGATCACAGCACTGCTCTTTTGAGTTCTCTTAAAGGTTGTGAACCTTTAAAGGCCTAGTTTCCAAACAATGTCCCCTCTTCCTAGGGTAGCTAGGGCTTGTTGTATAACTATTTCCTGCAAAATGATACTTTCCATTAAGGCTCAGGAAGTAAACAAAACTCACAAGTCTCAGGACGTTCCTGAAACTTACAAGACTTACAAGGTACAGCAATGATTATTCAGAAGTGGATGGAGACTGTGGTTGGATGAACCACTGCAAGTTGTATAAAGGGTTTTAAGGATGTCACTTGAGAGCTACTACACATGTTGGGTTGGGCATTTTAGTCATCCATGCTCCTGTAAACTTGTAAATAACTCCTATAAACTTGCTTCTTTACTAAACAATACTTGTGTAAATTTTTGATTTGGTACATTGTCTCTATATGAGTTAAAAAGATGTTTTTCATGTCTCGAGGAAAAAAATCATATAAGAGATTTTTATCATGAATTTTGAAACCCACAAATACTTGGCCTGTATTTTCTTAGCATCCATGGGATGAGGACATGGGATAAATCTCTCCTACGAAAGGAGAAGAAAATGCCCTAGTAACATTGGAAAGTCAAAGAATAGAGCAGTGACTTTTGAAACTTCAGCACTCACAGGAATCACCTGGTGAGACTGATTAAACACAGAATTGAAGGATAAAATTAGTTCCCAGATCACTTGTGACCAGAGCTAAAAAAGAGAACATTCTGGTCATATACTTTCCACTGCCCATAAGAAAGTTCTATAGCAATCCCTTAAGGGAACTAATTTTTTCGTCAATTGCTTCTGAAATAAATTTATCATCTCAGTGACAAGGAGACACAAGTGGTTGGTGTTCTCAGCTGAGTCCTATCTGGAAGCAAGAGGCTCTTTCTCCAATCTCTCTCAGTACAAATTGATGCTATAATGTTAAAAAAATTAGTAAAACCCTTATTTGAGGATTATGGATTATAGAGCATTTCAAAAATAAAGATATGTTTGTTTCTTTTGAGAAATGCTAAGGAATTAGAACTGGGTCAACAAAACATTGCTCAACCTGGATCCTTAGGGGATCTGCTTTGATAGGGATTAGACATTTGTGATAAGCATGCCTTATCCTTCTTAAAGAAAGGGCGCTTCTCCAAAGCTTGGAATGAGATGTTTTTGTCTTAAGTAGTTTAATCATTCTCCCAGGGCTTGTGTTTATACAATTAATGTGCTCAAAAACTCTATTAGTTTTTGTAGGCCAATAGGTTTTACCTAAAAATAGGGGTGATAATGAGAGCAGAAAGGCTGGATATGATTTGAAAGTTCCGAGTTGGTACGGTATCTCAGTGGTTAGAGGTGCTTCCTGCCAACCCTGGCCATTTCCAGGACCCACATGGTAGACTGAGAGACTCAGATCTGAAAAGTTGTCCTCTGACTTCCACATCTGGACTGTGATATGCTCGCACCCCCCTCCCCCACAGAGGTGCATACACTCTAAATAAATAAATGAAGAAACATGACCTGGATAAGAGCAAAACTATACTGTATTTGTTTCTATATCCATTTTACTTACAGAATCTTAAGCTCTTTTTGTTAAGGCCCTTACCAATCAGGCAATAACCAACCATGGTAGGCCATCTGTATTGCAATAGTTAAATTTGACTGTCATCTTGTCAGGATTTAGAATCACTTGGGAAACACATTTTCTGGCATTTCCAGAGATGTCTAACTAAGGAAGAAAGCCTCATCTTGAGTGAGGACAGCACCATCCCATGGGTTGTGGTCCTAGACTAGATGTGAAGCAGAAAACACTTGAGTACAGTATTCATCTCTCTTGGCTTCTCAACTACAGATGCAATGAGATCAGTTGCATCATTCCCATTCAGCCATGTCTTCCCTGCTAAGGTGGACTGTACCTTTAAACTGTGAGCCAAGGAAACCTTTCAGTTTTTTTAAGTTTCCTTTGCCAGATATCTTGTCATAGCAATGGAAAAAGTAACTAATACAGATGGTGAGACTAGGTATCTTTTGAAGGAAACTAATGGTGCCTTTGTGGTCTGTCCTGGTGTGGTAGCTTCATAGACTATAGACTTACTTCCCCCTGTAATACATTCCTTCATGCTGTCATTGGAATTCAGCCTATCAGCTAAAGACTCTATTTCATGGCACTATTGGGAGGTAATGGAACCTGTAAGGTGCAGAACCAGTGGGAGGGAGGAGTTAGATTATTGGGGATGAGCTTTTAATGGGTAGACTGAGGCCATGGTCCCTTTGCCTGTCAATATCCATTAGTTGAATTCTTTCTTGATGCTCCATCCTGACCCCTGGCCCAGTAGTTACAGAGTCAATTGACCATCACCTAAAACCTCTGAAACATCAGCCAACCCAAACCTTTTCCCATTTTCAGATAATTATTGTGGGTATTTTGTTACAGTGATTGAAAGTGTCATTAACACATTTATGTACTAAGAGCTTAGATGGAGAGCTATAAGAGCCAGCAAAGTGAATCAGAATAATTATTGTGCTTAGAGATTATGTGAGTGCAGAATATTGCTTACTTTTAGTCAGGCAACCAAGGTATATGTTGTTGCTCCCTTCCCAGGAGAGACAGTTGTATTCTTAAAGTTCTACTATTGGACTGAATGGAATCACTGAAACTAATATATGCTCATGACTTATGCTTGTCTCCCATTGATGGAGATTGGCCACCCAGACTTGTGATGTTTTACAGAAGCCTACTCTGAATCCCATTGTCTATTTTTACATCAGAACTGTCAGATTAGATCACATCAATGGAAATGCAGCTCAGAACCCAGTACACGTCAATCACCTCTAATGCGACCAGGCATCCCACAGACAAATTCATATATTTGATCTGGGCTACAATATTTCCCATGCAAGGCATATTTTTATCCATCTACTCATTTATTCGAAGATGCTTTGGTTCTGCACTGAGTGGAATGTAAAACCAGCTATCATTTCAAGTATCTCAGCCCTTTCTTCCACAGTATTTATATTAGAAGGGAAGACCAAATGTAGAGAAGTCAGGTAGGCAGCCTTGCTTATATCCACAGGAATTTCTGTAGAACAGAACCATGTCTTCTTTGAATTTAGGGGGTGGAGGGTACAGGTTTCGTAGCAGCCCAATAGAAATAGAGTCAGCTGATCATTGCCTGAACTCCCTAAACTATCAGCCAGCATAGGTCTTTCCTCCTTGTAAACTTAATTACTTCACATACTTTGTTACAGTGATTGAAAACTGATTAATGCACTTAGCTCATTATGGATTGCCCATCTAATTCTACTCTTTGTTTCTTTTCCCTGGAAGATGTGTGAACCATAGGATATGTAGCTGGCAGGAAATCTTTAAAGATCCAGTGTTGCTTAAAATCCAAGAAACCTGGGATCAAAGGACCCCCCAATCCTCCAATGACTTCCTTCCTTTCTCTTCTACCCTTGTCTACAACCAAGCCAGAGGGTCTCCAAACATCACCATGTATACATATGTCTATTGTATTCACTGAAGCGTTGGGATCCTGTATCTGCTACCCAACTGGCAGTACTATGTAATGGCACTGCATTAGCCTACATGTTAAAGATGCAACTCCAGATAAAGCTCTTTCCTGGTGACTTTGCTACTTTCCCTGGTATTTCCAAAGTAAAAAATAAAAAATAAAAACAAGCAATAATATTTGACACCACGTGGATGTGTTAGTTTGTGGTTCTTCTAGCTGCTATTTTTTTCTCCAAGAAATCAGGCCACACCTCACCATGCAGTCTCTTTCTTTCCAGGTGTTGTGTCCTTGAAGCCTTCTCAGAGTTCACCCTCTCCTTGTAGCTATGAGCAACATCAGCTCCTCTCCAATACCTTGTCACATGGCCTCCTTTGAAAACCCATGAAAATGACTAACCTCCCTTTGACCTTGAAATTTGAAGATTCCCCATTAAAGACCCCATTATACTGCATGTGGCTACAATGCTCTCACCCTTTCTGGCCTCCTATCTCTAGGTCCCTCCATGGCTTGATATGAGTTTGCAAGTCACCTAACCAAGCTCTCATAAGAGTTAATTTTATGCCAGCTCCTACCTGCAAACCTGGAGACATTCCTTTCATAATATACATAGAATCCCAGTGGCAGTCAAAGTAGGACAATGGTGGTAGTAACAACCAAGCCACAATCTGTGGTTGCGGCTTCATCTCTGGTTGAGCATTTGCCTGGCATATATGAGGCTCTGGGTTCTTCCCTTAGTACTTTGAAAATCAAGGGAGGACTAGAGGGAAAGAGGGAAGGAAGGAAGGCGAAGGAAGGGAGGGAAAAGGAAGGAGTAGTTGATAACCCTTTAACCAAACAGGGGTAGAGAGCAAATGACAAGCTAGATTACTTGAACCATGACTAAGAGAAGCCCAGTCATTTGGGGACCTACAGAAATATTGGGATATGTTAGAAGACAGTGTATGCTACCAAAGACACTGTAGTGGAAATGAACACACAAGACATGGGCTAAGAGAAAATACTGACCAATGGTATCAAGCACCTTTAACCCCAACACTCTGGAACTTCAGGGGGCTGTGAGTTGAGGGCCAGTTTGAGCTGTCATATCAAAACAACAGTAAAACCCTCAGATAAAACTGAAACATCAAACACAATCTCACTGTAAGGACAAGAAACTTGGCCTGTGAAGCTTCCATAGATGTTGCTCTCATTGGCTTTCCTGAAGTCCAACCGCACAAGACGATGGGTCTGAGAGTCTGTGGATATACCTAGCCCTCTCCTCATAGGTGAAAGACGTGTCAGTGAATGATTAAATAATCAAGTCCTGTGAGTGGAGTGGAGGTAACCTCAGAAGAAATTCAACAGAAGATTCCAATCTGTTGAGTGCGGGACCAGTTTCTTTTTGCAGTAATATTCTTTACACTTCAAATTTTTCACATATTATGTAATGTGTATTAATCATATTCTCTCACTTTATCTCCCTCTCAACTTCCTAAATACTCTCTCTCTCTTTTAAAATTGTTTTTGGTAACCTCCTGAGTCCAATTAGTACTGTCCATGTGCAAATGTGTGTGTGGCCATCCACTGGGATGTGGGCAACCTAATAAGGACCACATGACAAAGGAGAGTGACTCTGGCTTTTTCCCCAGAAATTTCCAATAGCTTGAAGGGGGTGTGGCTATGTATGCCTTCTCCTTCTCAGAGGGGAGTGTGGCCTTGCATGCCCTCCCCTACCCATGATGAAATGTTTACTGCCTCAATCCTGTGTAGTTCGTGTGCAAAGAACCATAGGTATTGTACGAAGTCACCATGTTACAGCTCCTCTTCTCATCCATGGGTTCTCCTTCTGCCTCCTCTTTTACAAAATTCCTAGTGCCTTGGATAGTGTGTATGTGGAAGGGAGTGTTGATGTCATTGACTCACCCACAATTGAGCACCCAGGCTTACTTACACCTCTTTGACACTATGCAGCAAACTGAAGCTTCTCATACAACAAGTTTCTATTCTCTGCCACTGTTCCAGCTTCCTCAGGACTGGCCAGGTTCCATTCGGAGTGAATCTAAATGCTTATAAAATAATCATGCTTGTATTAATTTGGAAGGCCATTCATTCTGCTCCAGTCCTGTGAACCAATAGGACAAATCTGTGTCATAGCCACTTCCTGGGGAATGGGGTGAATCCTCAGAGTTGGAAACATCTTTGTGACTGTGGCCATGAATATGTTTTACTTTGGTGACATTCACTTCCAAATCTTATCTATATCCATTTCCATCTGGAGTTCCAGAACTGCTTTGTCTGTCTGTCTGTCTGTCTGTCTGTCTGTCTGTCTGTCTGTCTCTCCCTCTCCCTCTCCCCCCCCCGTGTATGTGTCTGTGTGTGTGTATGATATGCATGCATGTGGGTAAATATGCACAGGATACAGCAGCAAGTGCACACATGTTCATGTGCAGATAGAGGCCACTTCACCACTTTCCACCTTATCTTTTTAACATTTTATTGATTCTAAGTTTCACATCATACATCCTAGTCCCACTCATCTTCCCATCCCCTTGTATCCACCATCAACCTTTGTGACCTACACACACACACACACACACACACACACACACACACACACACACAATATACAATGCATAGAAAACATCTCATCATGGAAGCTGTATTAGGTCACAGTGTGTCTCTCTGTCCAGACATCTTCACTTGCAATGAATGTTCCTCACAATGAGCCATTAGTCTGGTTTGAGGTCTCTGACATACGGAGATTGCAGGATCAATGTCCTGGATCAATGTCCAGGATCAATTGCAGGACCCTCACTGGGACTCCTCTCAGATATCTTGTTGTTTCCCGGTGTCACAGAGATCCTGAAGCTTTGAAACAGCAGTTCTGGCCCTTTCACACACCCCACAGTTCACAGATGATGGAGATTTTGGGATGGGTCAACTCAAAGCTTAGGGTGATAACTGAGCTGGTCAGCCTACCACCCTATCTGTACCACCAAGGCGAGCTCACCAGCCCTGGTCTGGCTAGGTGCCCAGTGCCACCATTGGCAGGAGTCAGGGTCAGCTCTCCTGCTCTCATACCCTTGGGAGCTGACTCACCTGTACCCACACCTCCAGAGCCAGCTTCACGATACTGCCCAGTCAAGGTGTGAGGCCTATTCTCCCAAGTACTGCAGCTTATGATGGGCTGGAACAACTCTCCTGTGCTCAGGTACTCAAGGCCAGCTCCCCCATGCTCCCTGCACAAGGGCCAGCTCTACTGTGCTTCCCAGATAAGGTACAGCACTGCTCTCCCATCAGTGAGGAGCAGGACCAATTACTACTATCTAACGACTGCACATCATGAGGTGCCAGAGAGGTGAGGGCATCACACTTCCCCCAACTTCACCTCAGGGCAGACAAGCAGCATGGCTAACTTTCCCTGGCACTCAACCTGGAGGCTTGCTCTCCTATGCCTCCTCTACCAGGACCAGCATTACTGTGTTGCCCAGGCAAGGTACAGTGCCTAGTCTCACAACCCCATAACTAGCTTTCTAGACTGTCTCTGGTTATGAAGGGCAAGGACACAAGAGGGCATCACCTCCATGCCCTGCACAGCCAGAGAAGTGGGAGAGTCAGCTCTCCCACACTCACACCTTCAGGGCAGGCTCAACCACATCCCTGCCACCAGTGTCAACTCCACTGTGCTGGCCTTGGCAAATGTGCACGGACCATTCTCCCGAGTGCTGCCACCAGTGAGAGGTGATGTCAGCCCTCCAGAGTTCCACAACCATAGAGGGTGTATGTCCAAATCTATACAATCCCTGGATATTCATGTGGTTCTAGGTAGCTGCCTAGAAAGCAGTCATCCCCATGGCTCTAGTGGCAATGTGAGCCATGCACAGTTACACTGACCCCTGCCACTGCATAGCCATGGACTTAGACATGCCTCTCAGTAGCAGCACTGCCAGGACTTCACTGTGGCCTCAGGCAGCTGGGCTGGCTACTCACAAAAGGCTATTCCTCTTCTTCCTCATGTCACCAGTTTCACCTCCCTTCACCAGATTCAAGCTCCTTTGCTTCGCTTTCTCTCCCATCTGTCTACTACACTTTTGCATGTTGATTGTAGTGGCTCCTGCTAAAGGTGGGACACATGACCAGCTGACCTCTGGGTAACCTCCTCTCTCCTTGACACATGGCATAGTAGCAAGTGGGTCTGTAATTGTCTATAGCCTTCTTGTGTGGCATGACAGCTAGCTGGTCTATTGATGTCTTCCCTTTTCTGCACCAAGTGGTGGTGGTGGCAGGCAGGGCTTTGAGCATCTGAGAATCTTTTCCTGCCAGCACAGAGTGGCATGGAAGTGGACAGGCCTCTGGATGTCTTCCTTCTTCTGAACTGCTAGGTTTGATAGCAGACAAGGCTCTGTGTGTCTATAGCCCACCCATACTGTTTGATGTAGGGCATGTCTCTGGACATCTTTCCCAGCCTGCACAGCGTGCTGTGGTAGTCAGCAGGTTTCTGGATGTCTCCTGACTTTATTTTATCCTTCAATGTCATCAGCACAGCCCTGGGCTACTGTGATGACTCTTTGTCATTGACCTCAGCACAGCAGTCAGAGGTCCGACTCCAAGGCAAGTCAGTCCACTTTCCTTTTGAACAGTTCTCAGTGAACTTGGACTTCCCCAGCTCAGCTACACTGGCTGGCTGGTGGGGTACAGCAGTCCACCTGTCTCTGCTACCCTGTTGGCAGTGCTAGAATTATTGGTGTGTGTCACTGTGGTTGTATTTTCACAAGGACTCTGGGGATTTTCCTTTTAAGTGTGGAATTGGCCTTGGTTTTTCCCGCCAACTGACTCTCATGTGATTTCCTCTCACTTTTTGGGGGGCTAGGGGTAGCATTTGAGATAGGTTCTCTTGCTCTGTAGCCCAGTTTGGTCTCAAATTCACTATATATTTTTGTCTCAGAATCCTGAGAGCTAACATTACAAGTGTGTGCACCAACACATTAGTTGTTTGGCTTTGAATCGAGATCATTCCAGTCTCTCAAGTGCTGGGAATAGAGGCATGTGTTTCCACAGCACACCTAAGTTTATCTATCCTAGCACTGACTTTATGGTTCTGATTCCTTGTGTAATATTTAATTCAATCTTATGCTGTGGTTAGGTATTTTGCCTGCATGTATTGGTGTACACCAGCTGTGAGCCTGCAGGACCAGAGTCACGACTTAGATGTTAGGAACTGGAGTCACAGACAGTTGCACACCACCATGTAGATGCTGGGAATTGAATTGGGTTCTCTGGAAAAGCAGCCAGCATTCTTTTTTTCTTTTTTACTAGATATTTTCTTTATTTACATTTCAAATGTTATCCCTTTCCTAGTTTCCCCTCCAAAAATCCCCTATCCTCTATCCTCTTCCCGTCCCCCTGCTCCCCAACCCAACTGCTCCTGCTTCCTGGCCCTGGCATTCCCCTATACTGGGGCATAGAACCTTTACAGGACCAAGGGCCTCTCCTCCCATTGATGACCAACTAGGCCATTCTCTGCTACATATGCAGCTAGAGCCATGAGACCCACCATGTGTTTTCTTTGATTGGTGGTTTAGTGCCAGGAAG
>NC_000071.6:132719710-132752210 GCF_000001635.26 Mus musculus | reverse complement strand
CTCTGATGATGTACCCTGCCCTGCTGCTGCAGGGCTGAGGGGGTAGGGTGGGTGTCTGCCATCATGGGTGACAGGCAGGAGGGCTGAGCTGGACACAGCTCTCAGCAGCGCAGCTGTCAGTAGCTACCAGATGCCTACTTGCCATGTCTCTGAGGGAAAAAAAAAATGGAGTTCCTATTGATCTGCCCGATATGAAATGGCCTTCCAGGCTGGAGCTTTTATTCATTTCAACTTTCCACATGGGATGGAAGGAGAAGGAGTGGCAACAGCCTGGCAGGTCACTGAATCATGTACTCCACCTCCAGATTTCTTCCAGATCTAGAGACAATCATGGAAACCAGGATCTGGAGAGTCTTAGAAATTTGCTTACTCACAGAACACAATAGGTAGGAAGAGAATACTTCATGCCGTATAAGTGTCAAAACATGGCCATGTTGGTAATATTGCAAAACTCCAATGTCCTATGCGAAACAAAAAGTGACTTTGATATGACAATGTTAATACTATTAAGTAACTTTGGTCTGAGGATGTAACTCAGAAGTAAAGAATTCACCTGAGCTCAGAAGGAAGAGCTGAGAGTGTGGTTCAGTGGTAAAGCGAAACAAAAAGTGACTTTGATATGACAATGTTAATACTATTAAGTAACTTTGGTCTGAGGATGTAACTCAGAAGTAAAGAATTCACCTGAGCTCAGAAGGAAGAGCTGAGAGTGTGGTTCAGTGGTAAAGCCCCTGACTAGCCTAACCCCAGTAAGGGGCTGGGGGCATGGCTCAGTGGTAGAGCCCTTGCCTAGAATCTCCCAGGGAGGGGCTAAGGGTGTGGCTCAGTGGTAGAGCCCCTGCCTAGAATCTCCCAGGAAGGGGCTGGGGTCGTGGCTCAGTGGGAGAGCCCCTGCCTAGAATCCCCCAGGGAGGGGCTGGGGGCGTGGCTCAGTGGGAGAGCCCCTGCCTAGAATCCCCCAGGGAGGGGCTGGGGGCGTGGCTCAGTGGGAGAGCCTCTGCCTAGAATCCCCCAGGGAGGGGCTGGGGGCGTGGCTCAGTGGGAGAGCCCCTGCCTAGAATCCCCCAGGGAGGGGCTGGTGTGTAGGTCAGAGACAGAGCACCTGCTTAGTATGTACAAGGCCCTTGATTCCATCCCCAATGCTGAAAAAGTATGAGGGCAGGGAGTGTTGATTAATTTGCAGCTTCTACAATGAGTTCACAGCAGAGATATGTAGAGCTAAGTCTCCTAATTCCTGGTTCAAGGTTCTCTACCTCAGACTGTGGCACTTAATCTGGCAGACACTGTTCTTTCTTCCCTCAGCAACAACTTGTCCTCCACGTCTGGGGACAGAGGTAAAACAAAGAAAGCAGCCTGTTTAGCGTGGCATTTCTCTATTTCAACTGAGGATGCAGGAAGTTCACAAGACAACGTTCCAGCTGCGATTTGGAATGTTGACTCTGTTCCGCGTGAACCCTGACGTCCAAATGCATTCATGAGGTGCCATTTTCAACTCTCCTGCCAGTCTCCATCCTCATCTGTATCAGAATCTTAATGCCTGCTTCCCTGTTTGAGTTATGGAAATTTATTGAAATGGTGTATTCTGACCTTTTCAGTATTTTGTATTTTTATTGGATAGCTGTTTCACCTCTTCCCTGGGGGGTTAAGCTGGGTTGAAAACAAGAGAGAGTGGCAAGACCAACCAATCAAAATACAGAATATTAAAAAGGTCAACACACAAGAGCAAACTGCTAATTTGGAAAACACAAATATAAGAGGGATGAGAATTCTAAAAAGCCTGGTGGTCGCAGAGAGACGGGGGAGGGTTGAGAGGTTGAGGTAAATGCTGGGGACCTTTCCACCCACTACACAAAGGCCAGGCACGATGGCAAGCACACATGCCATTCCAGCTCTCAGGAAGCAGAGGCAGGAAGAAGAATCAAAAGTTCAAGGTTATACTAGACTACATAGAAATTTGGATGCCAGTCTGCACTAAATGAGATCCTATCTCGAGGAAAAAAGGAAAGGAAAGGAAAGGAAAGGAAAGGAAAGGAAAGGAAAGGAAAGGAAAGGAAAGGAAAGGAAAGGAAAGGAAAGGAAAGGAAAGGAAAGGAAAGGAAAGGAAAGGAAAGATCAATTCACAGCATACAGCTTACATCAGCCACTAAATGGGAACTCAGCTGTCATGAGAACTCTAAGAAGGGAAGTTAATGCAAGTGCCAGAATATGAAGTCTAAACCATACCATTCCCGTTTCCACCTGATGGTTGCTTGTGGCAGAGAAAGGCGGTAAGCCTATGAAGTCCCAGCCTAGAGATGCAAGGCACTTTGAGTGTCATGTGATATCATCAGAAGATTCAACAGGGACTTCTATCCACAGGTAGATGAGCATCCTGAGAGTGTAGAATCAACCTGCCTTTTCTCTTTCTGTCTCGCTAACTCTGTCTCTGTCTGTCTGTCTGTCTCTCTCTGTCTGTCTGTCTCTCTCTGTCTCTCTCTGTCTCTTTCTCCCTCTCCCTCTAGGAAGGGAACTCTCTATTCATCCTTTTCAATTGAACTCTATGAGTTAAAATATGAAAGCTAAGCATATTTTGGGTCACACATATCGCAGCACTGAAGAAATTGAGATAGGAGAAGAGTGAAATTAAGTCTAGCCTGGGCAACACAGGGATACCTAACCTCAATAAAAAGGAAAACAAATAGCATATCTTGACAATAATGAGTGGGAAAGCATTTTTTGAACATGGAAGCAATTGATGTGGGCCTTGCCTGTTTTTTTGTTTTTTGGGTTTTTTGGTTTTTTGGTTTTTTGGTTTTTTGGTTTTTTGGTTTTTTGGTTTTTTGGTTTTTTGGTTTTTGGTTTTTGGTTTTTGTTTTTTGGTTTTTTTTACTGTAGGTTAGAGCAATCAACATATTGAATGTTCTTTGAGGGTATCAGTGTTTACCCATGGAAACTTACCTAGATTGTTTGCTATCCATGTTTCCAATATGAGGGAGTCTACTCAGGCATTCTACCTCTGAACCGTGATCCCAGCCCTTTTTTCACAAATCACACTCATGAACTTTACATGTCTCAGATAATGAAACAGAACTTTTGAATATAAAATGCTCCATAGTAGACATATAAATGATGTTAAAGTACACTCACCTATTGGCGCTTTCAAGTCAGAATCTAGTCAGTAGCACTCCAAGTAAGTATATCAGAGGCAGGAATTTGATTTTAGAAAAATTATACAGATTCTAAATTATGGTTCTTTAAAAAGAGTTAATATGTAATATACTCATTATACTATTAAGGAAAAAGAGCTTATAAAAGACCATTTAGCACATGACCTCTGATTTTTTTTAAAAAATTATTGCTTACCAAGAACTACATATACATTTTTTACTTTTACTGCATGTAGTCCACACCCCAGCCCCTCCCTGGGGGATTCTAGGCAGGGGCTCTCCCACTGAGCCACGCCCCCAGCCCCTCACTGGGGGATTCTAGGCAGAGGCTCTACCACTGAGCCACGCCCCCAGCCCCTCACTGGGGGAATTCTAGGCAGGGGCTCTACCACTGAGCCACATACCCATCCCCAAGAACTGTATTTTGCACTTCATGTGCATTCACTGAATTCTTATCACCCAGAGAGACTCATCCACACCTTCATACCATGAAAGTTTGTATTTGAAATAAGTAGAGCATAACAAGATGCAGAGATGTTAGATGACTTGCCTGGAGACAAACATCTAATTAATGTTAGTTTCAAATAACCATGGTCAAATATCTCTGGCTCTGGGTTCATGTTTATAGCCACTCTACTACAATGTACATGACAGGCATTGAGAAGGCTGTTCATTTGAAGCTGGAAGAAGAATCAGGAACTGGCAAGGATTCTTCAGATAAATGCTTTGGCACAACTCCTAAGAGCCACCACATTAAACATGCATGTTGTGGCATATATGTGTAACCCGAAAACCGGAGTGATGAAAACGAACAGATCCCCCTAAATTTCTTGTCAGCCATTCGGTGATCTCTATTCTCAATGAAATACCCAATCCCAAGAAATAATATGAGCACTGGTGGTAGAAGAAGACACCTACCGTGGAGCTGTGGCCTCTCTATACAAGTGCACACACATGTACCTGCAGGCACATCTGCACTGTCATACCCTCTTCTAATTGCTTTCCATTCACATGGCTTTGCTGTAAATTACAGATCTTCAGTCATCCTTAAAGGTGGGAACATTATCAGATGAGTAGTCATATCTGCTGTCATCTGAACTCTTCCCTATGCCATGCTTTGAGTGTTCATTCCCTGATACGTGGCTCTATTTTGAAAGGCTTTGGAGCCCGTAAGAAGTGTGTGTGTGGGGGGGGGGGGGGGAATCAAGCTAGAAGACATAGGTCCCTGGGGAGACAATATTTCAGATCTTCCAGCTACCCAGTTCCTAGTTCTAGGGTATTTGATACCCATTTCTGGTTGCCAAGGGCTCCTGTACACAGATACATAAAACCACACACAGTCACAGAAATAAAAATAAAATATTTTAAACACAGGAATGAAATATATGTCTAGTCAGCTTTAGTCCCAGAAACATGACTAGTCCTTTGTACATACTCCAAGCAAGAGCTATGATGTGGAGTTGATTCAGAGAAGATGGTTTCTGAGTGAGAAATGAGATTTAGTCACTCACCACAGCACATATTATAGCTTGAGCTCTGGGTTCCCCTATGAGAAAAGCCATTCTTCTTTTTCAATATATGCCTGACTTTTTGTACTCTCCCAGGCGATCATCTGATCATTTCCACTTATTTCAAAAGACGTTTTATCCACCTCGAGGTTTTACCTGCTAGAACCTGGGGCTGCTGTGTTACAACATCCACGAAATTACGCATAGGGATGGCAAGCCTCTTGTCCTCACACAGAAGTAGCTTAAAATACCATATTCCCCTTTGTAGACGTTGGTTAAACTATCATCAAAACCAAGATGAAAATCAAGAATCTTCCCTCTCTGGTGGTTCATGGCGGTTTCCCTCTTTTGTTCCAGGCTAAATCGCATGTGATTATTATTTCTTTGACTTGACTCCTCTGTGTAACAGTTCATCAAATCAGCTTTTGTTCTAGAAATTTATTTTGTCGGCTAATTGGTCCTCCTAGGCTCAGAGGTACTAAGCTGCCCACCAAAGGGCCTTTTTCTTTATATTAATACAGCACCTTTCTCTAGAGAGGGCTTAGCATTTGCAAATAGCAATGGATTATTCATTGAAGGTATTTTTGCAGAATTTGAAAGTTGAAAATCATAAAAGAAATAAAGTAAAATAGAATAGAGCTTACAATGATTTCTTAAATAACTATTGTCCAGAAAGAACTTATACCTAGTTGATATTCTAATTCTGAACTGATCAGTCAAGAGCTGGTGTTCCAGGCATGTTCGTCCAAGATGTGTTGAGGAAGATAAATAGAATTGATTGGGAATCAGGGTTTGGAAGCTAGTTTAGTCAGTAACTGCTAGCTATGCAAGCTTGGGGTTCCATTCCCAAAAAGATCTAAGAAAGGGAGGGTATGCTTGCTATTATAGATAGAAGAGCTGGGGAGTCAAGATCACTTGCTATGGTCAGTAAGCCCTGGGGAAAAGTGAGATAGACTGCCTCAAAAATCAAGGTGGGGACGTGTTGAAGAAAGATGCTACAGGTGACTCTGCCCTCCATTTGCCTCCATGTATGTGCATGCATACGGAGAGAGATGCAGAGAGACAGAGAATAGACTGAGAGTCTAATCTGTATGGGCAAACTGTTCCACACTTAGGACCTATTAAGAAAACACACAGGCATTTGTTCTATGTAGAGAACAAGTCCCTGGCTTTCTCTTGGCCCCTTCAATGTTGAATCAGTTCTTCCAAAACTATCTACCTATTTATCTGTCCATCTACCTACCTATCTATCTATCTATCTATCTATCTATCTATCTATCTATCTATCTATCTATCTATGTACCTATCTATATCTATATATTATATATCTACCATATATACCTATATCTTTATTACTATTTCTATATCTATATTTCTTTCCTCTTAGTTGACTCTGTTGGCTCACAGTGAACTTGTCCTAAATGAATCCTGGTGCTACTATACACTATTGTATGCTGTTCTTACTGTTTGTATCTTCTCTGGGAAACTAAATTTTGTACCTGGCACATGCAACCTGGAGCCCACAGGCCACATGCATCCTGGAATAGCCATGAACATGGTCTAACACATTTGTAGGACACAACATAATATTTCAATGTCAAATGATTGGGTCTCTCATTGAGCACTTGATAGAAGGGCTATTTCTTTTGCTCACAAGCCTTGATTCCCAGAGCCCCAAATCAGAGCCTAAATATGGTAGGAAATCAATCCTTTCTTATTTTATCTGTTTACTGTGTGTCCTATTTAGCTTTGACTTTCAACTTGACACAGCTTGGAGGCATCTGAAAGAGGAATTACCCAGATCCAATTGTCCTGCCAGCATGTCTGTGTCTTGATTATTAATTGATATGAATGGCCCACCCTACTGTGAGCAAAACTATCTTTGGGTGGGGGTCCTTAGCTTTGCAAGAAAGCTAAGTAAATGGAGCCCACAAGTGAGACAGATAGTGGAATCCCTTCATGGTTTCTGCTTCAAGTTTCTGCTCAGGTTTCTGCCTGCGTTTCTACCCTGACTTCCTTCTGTAACAGACTCATAGCCTATAAGTTGAAATAAGCCCCTTCCTTCCCCACATTGCTTTTGGTCAGAGTGCTATTTCACAGCAACAAGAAGGAAACTAGAGCAATGTGCTATTAATAAATTATTAAGGGCATACTTCCTGAAGATCTTAGGGCCCAGAACATCTATTTGTTGCAATAGCATCTCATCCACACTGTACGATGTCTGCCTGAACCACAACCTGCTTTGTCTCTTCCTACTTTCCTTTATCTTCAACAGTGTCTTTCCTTCCCTTCCTTCCAAGCAGCATTAATAATCTCCTTGTCATTGAAATTACTCCTTACAAAATAATCCCTGGTAGATATAATGGAAATGTTGATATGAAACTTGATAACAACTGTGCCAGATCAATGGGATGGACAAGAAAAAAAATCACAATACCAGAAATAGGGATTAGAGAGAAGACATCATTAATGCTCTTGCTTATCCCAGAGAGGAATAGCTTAGCCTGGTCCTTTCTTACCTAGTGATTTGAGATCACTAGTCATTTGGGGAAAAAGAGGATTATTGAAGAAGTGTTTTGGTTTTAGTTTTTTGAAACAGCATCTCATTAAGTTGCCCAGGCAAGCCTTAAACTTGTGATCCTCCTGCCTCAGCCTCCAGAATAGCTGAGATGATGAGCCAATGCCACAAGGGTGATCACTGGATATCCATAACTATTGTTCACCTAAGAACTACACTGAAGCCGGGTGGTGGTGACACAGGCCTTTAATCCCCAGAACTTGGGAGGCAGAGGCAGGCGGATTTCTGAGTTCGAAGTCAGTCTGGTCTACAGAGAGTTCATGGACAGCCAGGGCTACACAGAGAAATGCTGCCTCAAAAAAACCAAAAAGAAGAAGAAGAAGAAGAAGAAGAAGAAGAAGAAGGAGGAGGAGGAGGAGGAGGAGGAGGAGGAGGAGGAGGAGGCGGCGGCGGCGGCGGCGGCGGAGGAGGAGGAGGAGGAGGAGGAGAAGAAGAAGAAGAAGAAGAAGAAGAAGAAGAAGAAGAAGAAGAAGAAGAAGAAGAAGAAGAAGAACTACATTGAAAGGGGAGACAAAATGATGTGATTGCTGGTTTTCTCTAACTGTCAGTTAGACTGTAATAGTACTTTTCTGTTGCTGTTGATAAAACACCGTGACCAAGTCAACTTATAAAGGGTGACTTGGGCTTACAGTTCCTGAGGTAAAAGACTGAGGGGATGTAGCAGCAAGCAGGAAGCCCTAAGCATGATAGGTAAGAGCTCACATCTCAACCATGAGTGTGAAGCAGAGCAGGCACAACATGGAAACTGTGCAAGGTTTTAACTCTCAGAACCCAGCTGTAGTGATGCACTTCCTCCAGCAAGACCATATCTCCTAAAACCTTCCCAAACAGCAGCACTGAAGTAGGGACCAAGTATTCAAATGTCTGAACCTCTAGGGAAATACTTATCCAAAGCACTCCATTGACACACAAGGTCACTTGAGAAGGGAGCCTGGATAAAGGACTGTTTAGGTCAGGTTGGCCTGTGGGTAAGTCTGTGGTAGATTGACTTGATTGTTCATTGATGTGGGCAGACCCAGCCCACTTTGGACAGCTCCATTCCCTAGGTAAGTGGCCCTAAAACTGTATGAATAGTAGAGAAAGCAAGTTGAGCACTAAGTGTGCATTCATTCATTAGCTCATATCTCGGCACTTAACTGTGGATATGAGATAACTAGCTGGAGTTCTTGCCTCTGCCATGTCCTCAAAATGATGAACTGTAACGTAGAATTGTAAACTAACTCTTTTACTCCTAAGTTGCTTTTTGTGTTTGTTTGTTTGCTTGTTTGTTTGTTTATTACAGCAACAGAATTTAAACCAGAGTGTCTGAGTTCCACCTGTTTTCTCAGTAAATAATATCTGAAGAATTTGGGGGGAGGGCGTTATAAATCAGAGAAGCAGCATGCAGTACCAAACAATCAGATTATGTAAGAATAATACTAAAAATGCTATAAGTACATATTGAGCTTGAGCTTCAAAAAAATGAGAAAGAAAGAAATCCTCAAGAGCAAAAATTTAAAAAAAAAAATAGTTTTTCACATTAGGCTTCTAAGGAAACACTGAAGCTGAGTTGCCTTGGGAAAAATGCTGATTCAAAGACTATAGAAGTTTGGAGATTAATATTCAACCCTAAGGGAATTGACTAGACTTGGAATACATACAAAGTAAGAGTGAACCTAAAAATTCTGTGCATAAAGTCTATCCCGAGGATCACATTGTAAGTAAAAGAGAAAGCCAAGAAGTAAAAGGAAGTCAAGATATTAACAATGTACCTCCAGGGTTATATTTATTACAGCTCTCCAGAACACATGGGATATTTGCCAAAATAGGTATGCATTTGAACACATGAAAAAAAAAATCTCAAGATATTTTCAAGATTCTGGCATCATGCAAAGACTCCTATCTCAGGACAATTAAGAAGCATTCCATTTAAAATCCTACTTTAGGGATGGTAATGTAGCTCAGCAGTATAGGGCATGCCAGTGAGGGTCTGGAAGCGTGGCTCAGTGGTAGAATGTCTATCTAGAATCCAGCAGTGAGGGAAAGGGGGCTAGACTAAAGAATAGGTTGCTTGCCAAAGATCTCCCAGTGAAGGGCTGGAGTATGGCTCAGTGGTAGAGCCCCTGCCTAGAATCCCCCAGGGAGGGGCTGGGGGGCTCAGTGGTAGAGCCCCTGCCTAGAATCCCCCAGGGAGAAGCAGGCTGTGTGGTTCAATGGTAGAGCATTTGCCTGGAATCCTCCAGTGAGCATCTGTGGCTTGGTCAGCAGTAGAGTAACTGCTAGAGTCACCCAGTGAGGAGCTAGGGATAAGTCTCCATGGTAAAATGCCTACCTAGAATCTTCTAGTAAAAGGCTAAGAATGTTGGGTAGCATGAAGCATATGCCTAGGATATATGGTCTCTTCAGCTATGATTATTCACACACACACACACACACACACACATGCGCACACACACACACACACACGCGCACACACACACACACACACACACACACACACACACACACACACAACATTTGCGGATGCCTTGTATTTGACCCCAGGAGCTTGCATGTTTCTCCCTCAGTGTGGCACCTTTGCATCCATCCCTCCCTTTTCCAATGCCTCAGCTTCCTCCTGGAACATCTACCTCCATCAAAACTGTTCCTTCAGTTTGCACATGTCCTGCCTCAGTCTTCCCTGAACTAGGGTTACAGGCATGTTCCACCACGCCCAGCTGTATATGAGGTTGATGGGAATCCCAACTCAAGTCTTCATGTTTGTGAGCCAATTTCCCCAGCCCTGCTTTGTTCTCCCCATCTGAGTTGGCCCGCCCTTAGATAAGCAGAGTTCTTCCTACTGCCCCATTTGTAGTCTCTCCACATTTTCCTCACCTTCCATTCTTCTTCCCACAGGCCTTCCCTGGCTTAGAAGATTGGAAACTATTTTTAAACTGATTCCATTTTTCCTGGAATTGACGAATCCCAGAACCAATGCATTTTCTGTGCACATAAAAGCTCCTAAAATTCCTTCTCACTGCCTGTCTGGGTTTTTTTTTTTTTTCCTCCATCTCAAATGAGTAGGCCTACCAAAAGGATCTAGGCTGTTTGTTATGGCTGTTGACTTCCCTTCTTAAACTCCCTATTCGGGATAATCCCATGCTGTTGTTCACTAACTAAATCTAAGAAAATCACACACTGCTTGCATGAAGTGCTCACATCTACAGACCAACTCCCACTGCCTTGCCCATTATCTGTTTTTCTAAGGCACATGTCCTGTGAATATGCAAAATAAAACAGGACAATGCATAAAATTTGAATCCAATCTGTCCATCATCCAGATGCTTAAAGGGACTTTAAACAAGAAATGTCCCTCTTGAAGTTAGTTCTCTCTCTCTCTCTCTCTCTCTCTCTCTCTCTCTCTCACGCTCGCTTGCTCTTGCTCTCGCTCTCACTGTGTGTCTGTCTGTCTGTCTGTGTCTCTGTGTGTCTCTGTGTGTATCTGTTTGTGTGTCTGTGTAAGTGTGTTTGGGTGTATATGTATCTGTATGTGGGTGTGGATGTCTGTGCATGTCTGTGTGTGCATCTGTGCATGTCTGTTTGTGCATGTATCTGTGTGCCTGTTATTGTTAGCTTGACACTCACTCTTCAGGCATCTTTTCACAGGCACATTTCTTTTTGAGAGATATTGTCTCCCTGGGCCCAGGCTCATCACTTACACTAGGCTGGCTGGCCAGTGAGTCCCAGAGGTCTAAGCATCTCTGTGTTCCCTGTGCTGGGATTACAACTAGTACCACCTCACAGAACCCAGCTTTTTTAAAAACATGTATTCTGAGGATCAAATTCAGGTCTTCATTCTTGAAACAATACCAACTGAGCCCTTTTCCCATCCCTGAAGTTAGCTTTTTCAAAACCCAAAAGCATCTACCCCTGCTTTCAGGTTTCCATGAGTCAAAATAGAAAGTAACTCATCTCACCACAGAGCTTTTTGTCTTAGCAATGCAAAATCCCTCAGAACCATAAGAAAACCTCTACATCTTCTGTGCACAACTGACCTCCACCTGATGTTAATTATTACAGAGATGATTTCTGAAGCCTTTATGAAGGAAAATAGGCCAGATCCCAAACCTCTAACTAGTACTGATTATGGATGCCACAGCCCCAACCTTTCTGTAAAGCTAATGCAGTTCAGATCTAAGGGTTCAGTTTCTACTTCCTCCTAGACAACTAAGGTGCTGATGTAGGCTGAGCCCCAAACAGGTTTCAGAGCAACTTTCAGGCTATGCTTTTTTTGGTTTTGTTGTTGTTGTTGTTGTTGTTGTTCTGTTTTGAATTCTTCTTTCATATATGACATCCCGACTGCACTTTTCCCTCTCTCCTGCCCTCCTATCCCCCACCACATGCACACACCCTCTACCCTACCCCCACACCAACTCCTTCTCCATTTCCCTTCAGAAATGGCAGGCCTCCCAGGAATATCAACCAAACATGGCATATCAAGTTGGAAGACTAGGTACCTCCCTTCATATTAAGGCTGGATAAAGCAGCCAAGTACAAGGAAAAGGGTCCCAAAGGCAAGCAAAAATGTCAGAGACACCCCGCCTCCCCTGCTCCCACTCTTAGGAGTCCCACAAGAGATCAAGTTACACAACCATAACATATATTCAGAGGGCCTAAGTCAGACCCATGCAGGTTCCCTGGTTGTTGGTTCGGTCTCTGTGAGCCCCTGTGAGCCCAGAGTAGTTGATTCTGTGGGTTTTCTTGTGGTGTCCCCCCTCTGGCTCCTACAATCCTCCTTCCCCCTCTTCCACAGGATTCCCCAAGCTCCATCACATGCTCGGCTGTGGGTCTCTGCATCAGCTTCCACCAGGTCCTGGCTGAAGCCTCTCGGTGATGGTTATGCTAGGCGCCTGTCTACGAGTGTCCAACTAGACTCCTCCTTCCTTGAAAACCACTTGGTTTTAATGGGGGAATGACCCTCAAGACCCGTGAGTAGAAGGCTTCCTGTCTAGTGTGACATTCAGAAATGCTTGTGGTGGTTGGTTTTAAGTGGGGACTTACCACAACCAAGAATCACTGGAAATGGGTATCTCACTTGAAGAATTATCTAGACCAGGTTGACCTGTGAGCAGGCCTCTAGGGGATTGTCTTGGCTGTTCATCGAGGTGGAAGGACTCTTCCCAAATGTGGACAGCACCATTTCATGGGCTGATCCCTGAACTGTGTAATCATCAAGCCGCAAGGGTCCACACATTTATTGTCTCTGCTCTTGACTGTGGATGTGATGTCTTAAGCTCCTGCCTTATCTTTCCAAATAACGATGAACCAGGACCTGGAATCATGAGTCAAGCAAAGACCTCCCTCTCGCCTCAGTTGTTTTTTGGTCAGGACATTTTATCACAGCCACAGAGTGAAACTATGACAAAGGCTCTGACCTAATCAATGGTTTGATCCACAATCAAATGGACGACTGGGAAGTGAAGAAAGCTAGTTGGAGAAGGTGGGGCATGTGGTGTGTAACCTGTGCCTCAGCAGACCTCTGCTGCCCGGCTGCTGTGAGGTGACCAGCTTCCTCTACTATACATAGCCTCATGGCCATGGTGTTCTTCCTCACCTCCGCTCCAAAGAAATGGATCCAGTCAACCATAAACTCAGATGTCTGAAACTGTGAATAAAGAAAAAAAATTGCTCTTCCTCCTTGAAGCTGTGCTTCTTAGCATTTTGTCACACACACACAAAGTAAAAGATACACAATCCTTATGTATGGTTATGACGCCGGGCAAGATCACATTTCCTCTGTGTGTCAGCAATGTCACATAGCCAACCTGCAGCTAACACCCAGTGCTGTGAAGCCATGCCCCAATGGGCTGATTAAATCTGACTGACTTACTCTCTGTTTATTTGCTTCCTGATATGGGGCTACTCGCTTACCTGGCTCGCAACACCGTTCGGTACATTTATGTTACAAACCACTTTGTAAATGTCCATGAAAATCCTAGATGAAAAAGAAAAAGAAATCTCAAAACACAAAAGCAAAGCTCCGAGCACCTGTCTGGACGCTTCTCCCTGGACCAGCTTTACTTTGCAATCAGTCCTTTCAAAAGAGAGCTGTTTAATCGAGAATTATTCCATCATTCTGTTGTCCTTCCCCCCACCCATCCCCTTCCAAACGCTGTGTTGAAGTTCAGAGTTCTGGATGAAACTAAGCCTGAAAAACTGGTTCATCGTGAAGCGAGGCTGGCTGGCAGCATCTGTGGCTACTTTCCTGGATGCCTGTATACTTGCCAGCCCTTCAGACTTCCAGGAGGGCATTTGTCAATGCTTCTGATGTATATATACACTGTGTGGGGGATTTACTTGAGTTGATAGTGGGGATGTGTGCACATGTGCATGTGGGTATGTGGAGGGCCATGTCCATATCTCCCCTTGAATACTCACTCCCTTCATTTTGTAATTTCTTTGTGTTTACTTTTTAATCATTGCATACTCTGTTGGAAGCATTACGACCTTTTTGAATGAAATGTGCTTCTGTGGTTCTCCTTCCTGCCCTGCCTATCCCTGTCCTCCCTAAAGACTCTGCTCCTCTTTCATGCCCCATTTGTCTTTTTTGCCCACTTGCTATTCTTCCTTGTCACCCTCTCTTCATCTCACCAGCCTCAATGCCTGTCAACAGATGGATAATGAAAACGTGATATGTATGAACACCGGAATGTTATAGTGCTATGAAGAAAAAGCAAATCAGGAAATTTGCAAGACAATACCAGGACCTGTATTGTGGTGCTTTGAATATACTTGGCGCAGGGAGTGTGTATTCAGAGGTGTGGCCTTATTAGAGTAGGTGTGGCTTTATGGGCGTGGGCTTTAAGACTCTGTCCTAGTTGCCTGGGAGCCAGTCTTCTCCTAGCTGCCTTCGGAACAATAGGTAGAACTCTCAGCTCCTCTGGCCTCACATCTGCCTGGAAACTGCCATGCTTTAATGGTAATGGACTGAACCTCTGAATCTGTAAGCCAGACCCAATTAAATGTTTCCTTTATAAGAGTTGCCTTGGTCATGGTGTCTGTTCACAGCAGTAAAACCCTAAGACAAGTATTAAGTGAGGTGATCCTAACTCAGGAAAAAAGTGTCATATGGTTTTCCTTATATACAGATCCTAGCCTATGGCTTTACATGTAACTATGGAAATGGGTGTAAGTGTTGCACCTCGCTAATAAGGTTGTAGTCTACCATGTCTGGCTGGCTTTCCTGAGCTTCCGTGCAAAATAGAGGAGTCACTTTTCTTAGCAGGGCTTCCTCTTTCTCACCTGATCTAGGGAGCTCGACCCTCAGTCTTCAACCTGAGGAATGTCACGAAATCCTTGACAGAAATTACAGGTTCAACTTTCTGGAATGCCCCTCCATGCAAATGAGGTATCCCCAGAACCTTAAGCCAATGAAACTTTATCCTAAGAAGAACACTTTCCCACTCTCCAAGGCTCATACAAATATGGCCCTTGATTCACCCTGAATAAAGTGTATGTGCATAGGCTGTTTCACTGAACCGTGGTCTAAGAGAGCTGTTTCATTGAATAGTGTATGAGAGAGCTGTAACTATATCCTCAGAGAAGGCCTTCTCTCTCTCTCTCTCTCTCTCTCTCTCTCTCTCTCTCTCTGTCTGTCTCTCTCTTTCTCTGTATCTCTCTCTGTCTCTCTCTCTCTTTCTCTGTATCTCTTTCTGTCTCTCTCTCTCTGTCTCTCTCTGTCTCTCTCTCTCTGTCTCTCTCTCTGTCTCTCTTTCTCTGTATCTCTCTCTGTCTCTCTCTCTTTCTCTGTATCTCTCTCTGTCTCTCTCTCTCTCTCTGTCTCTCTCTGTCTCTCTCTCTGTCTCTCTCTCTGTCTCTCTCTTTCTCTGTATCTCTCTCTGTCTCTCTCTCTTTCTCTGTATCTCTCTCTGTCTCTCTCTCTCTCTCTGTCTCTCTCTCTGTCTCTCTCTCTGTCTCTCTCTTTCTCTGTATCTCTCTCTGTCTCTCTCTCTTTCTCTGTATCTCTCTCTGTCTCTCTCTCTCTCTCTTTCTCTCTTTCTCTCTGGCATTCACTGCCAGCCTGGGATCCTGCTGACCCACCTGTTCTGGACTTAGCCTGGTGTACAGCAGTGCCTGGGACACCCCAGGGAAGAAGCAGAAAATGGACCCACAGGAGACAGAATCTCTTTCTGATCCTGAACCTCACCCATCCACCTAAGCTGGCTGACCAGTAAGCTTCATGACTCCTTCGTCTCCATACTCCTGGAACTACAGGACCCTGTCTCCTAGCTCCAGCTCTGCATGGACTCTGGGGATCTGAACTCAGGTCATCATGTTTGCACGACAAGTACCTTGCTGACTAAGCCATCTCCCCAGCCCTTGTTCTTCTTTTCCACACAAGGCATGCAGCCCAGGTTAGCCTTGAACACTCAACCTCCTAGTTCTGGGTTTAGATGTAAAAACTACCCACCACACAAGCTTCTAAGCTGAGTTGGTGCCGTCTTCCTGGGTAAGAAATACAAACTCTAGTTGCTTTTTCCCATGTTTCCAAATCGTGTTTCGTCTCTAAAATTCCCCAAGACCACCCATTACAATGGGCATTTCTAATTTGACCTAAAGTATAATCTATGGCATCCCAGAATACCACAAAGGACTGTTTCATCATCCACAAAATAGCAATTATCATCTTAGTACTCAGTATGGTAGTGCCATAATTGAATGACACCATAGACTAAAAGAACCAATATTCAACATGTAGTAACGATTTTAAAAAGACAGTTTTATTTTTTTTTTATGTAAACATTTTATTAGGATAATATCATGAGTATTCACTAAATGTCAATTCTTACATCTTTTTTTAAAATTAAGTATTTTCTTATTTTACATTTCCAATGCTATCCCCAAAAGTCCCCCATCCCCCCCCCCACTCCTCTACCCACCCACTCCCACTGACTTGGCCCTGGTGTTCCCCTGTACTGAGGCATATAAAGTTTGCAAGACCAAGGGGCCTCTCTTCCCAATGATGACCAACTAGGCCATCTTCTGCTGCATATGCAGCTCAGCTCGAGACACGAGCTGTGGGGGTACTGGTTAGTTCATATTGTTGTTCCACCAATAGGGTTGCAGACCCCTTTAGCTCCTTGGGTACTTTCTCTAGATCCTCCATTGGGGGTCCTGTGTTCCATCCAACAGCCCACTTCTGTGTTTGCCAGGCCCCTGCATAGCCTCACAAGAAACAGCTATATCAGGGTCTTTTCAGCAAAAATCTTGCTGGTGTATGCAATGGTGTCTGCGTTTGGAGGCTGATTATGGGATGGATCCCCGGGTGTGGCAGTCTGTAGATGGTCCATCCTTTCATCTCAGCTCCAATTTTTTTTTTCCATTTTTTATTAGGTATTTAGCTCATTTACATTTCCAATGCTATACCAAAAGTCCCCCTTACCCACCCACCCCCACTCCCCTACCCACCCACTCCCCCCCTTTGGCCCTGGCGTTCCCCTGTACCGGGGCACACAAAGTCTGCGTGTCCAATGGGCCTCTCTTTCCAGTGATGGCCGACTAGGCCATCTTTTGATACATATGCAGCTAGAGTCAAGAGCTCAGGGGTACTGGTTAGTTCATAATGTTGTTCCACCTATAGGGTTGAAGATCCCTTTAGCTCCTTGGGTAATTTCTCTAGCTCCTCCATTGGGAGCCCTGTGATCCATCCATTAGCTGACTGTGAGCATCCACTTCTGTGTTTGCTAGGCCCCGGCATAGTCTCACAAGAGACAGCTACATCTGGGTCCTTTCAGTAAAATCTTGCTAGTGTATGCAATGGTGTCAGCATTTGGAAGCTGATTATGGGGTGGATCCCTGGATATGGCAGTCTCTACATGGTCCATCCTTTCATCTCAGCTCCATACTTTGTTTCTGTAACTCCTTCCATGGGTGTTTTGTTCCCACTTCTAAGGAGGGGCATAGTGTCCACACTTAAGTCTTCATTTTTCTTGAGTTTCATGTGTTTAGGAAATTTTATCTTATATCGTGGGTATCCTAGGTTTTGGGCTAGTATCCACTTATCAGTGAGTACATATTGTGTGAGTTCCTTTGTGATTGTGTTACCTCACTCAGGATGATGCTCTCCAGGTCCATCCATTTGGCTAGGAATTTCATAAATTCATTCTTTTTAATAGCTGAGTAGTACTCCATTGTGTAGATGTACCACATTTTCTGTATCCATTCCTCTGTTGAGGGGCATCTGGGTTCTTTCCAGTTTCTGGCTATTATAAATAAGGCTGCTATGAACATAGTGGAGCATGTGTCCTTCTTACCAGTTGGGGCTTCTTCTGGATATATGCCCAGGAGAGGTATTGCTGGATCCTCCGGTAGTACTATGTCCAATTTTCTGAGGAACCGCCAGACTGATTTCCAGAGTGGTTGTACAAGCCTGCAATCCCACCAACAATGGAGGAGTGTTCCTCTTTCTCCACATCCTCGCCAGCATCTGCTGTCACCTGAATTTTTGATCTTAGCCATTCTCACTGGTGTGAGGTGGAATCTCAGGGTTGTTTTGATTTGCATTTCCCTGATGATTAAGGATGTTGAACATTTTTTCAGGTGCTTCTCTGCCATTCGGTATTCCTCAGGTGAGAATTCTTTGTTCAGTTCTGAGCCCCATTTTTTAAGGGGGTTATTTGATTTTCTGAGGTCCACCTTCTTGAGTTCTTTATATATGTTGGATATTAGTCCCCTATCTGATTTAGGATAGGTAAAGATCCTTTCCCAGTCTGTTGGTGGTCTTTTTGTCTTATAGACAGTGTCTTTTGCCTTGCAGAAACTTTGGAGTTTCATTAGGTCCCATTTATCAATTCTCGATCTTACAGCACAAGCCATTGCTGTTCTGTTCAGGAATTTTTCCCCTGTGCCCATATCTTCAAGGCTTTTCCCCACTTTCTCCTCTATAAGTTTCAGTGTCTCTGGTTTTATGTGAAGTTCCTTGATCCACTTAGATTTGACCTTAGTACAAGGAGATAAGTATGGATCGATTCGCATTCTTCTACATGATAACAACCAGTTGTGCCAGCACCAATTGTTGAAAATGCTGTCTTTCTTCCACTGGATGGTTTTGGCTCCCTTGTCGAAGATCAAGTGACCATAGGTGTGTGGGTTCATTTCTGGGTCTTCAATTCTATTCCATTGGTCCACTTGTCTGTCTCTATACCAGTACCATGCAGTTTTTATCACAATTGCTCTGTAGTAAAGCTTTAGGTCAGGCATGGTGATTCCACCAGAGGTTCTTTTATCCTTGAGAAGAGTTTTTGCTATCCTCGGTTTTTTGTTATTCCAGATGAATTTGCAAATTGCTCCTTCTAATTCGTTGAAGAATTGAGTTGGAATTTTAATGGGGATTGCATTGAATCTGTAGATTGCTTTTGGCAAGATAGCCATTTTTACAATGTTGGTCCTGCCAATCCATGAGCATGGGAGATCTTTCCATCTTCTGAGATCTTCTTTAATTTCTTTCTTCAGGGACTTGAAGTTTTTATCATACAGATCTTTCACTTCCTTCGTTAGAGTCACGCCGAGATATTTTATATTATTTGTGGCTATTGAGAAGGGTGTTGTTTCCCTAATTTCTTTCTCAGCCTGTTTATTCTTTGTGTAGAGAAAGGCCATTGACTTGTTTGAGTTAATTTTATATCCAGCTACTTCACCGAAGCTGTTTATCAGGTTTAGGAGTTCTCTGTTGGAATTTTTAGGGTCACTTATATATACTATCATATCATCTGCAAAAAGTGATATTTTGACTTCCTCTTTTCCAATTTGTATCCCCTTGATCTCCTTTTGTTGTCGAATTGCTCTGGCTAATACTTCAAGTACTATGTTGAAAAGGTAGGGAGAAAGTGGGCAGCCTTGTCTAGTCCCTGATTTTAGTGGGATTGCTTCCAGCTTCTCTCCATTTACTTTGATGTTGGCTACTGGTTTGCTGTAGATTGCTTTTATCATGTTTAGGTATTGGCCTTGAATTCCTGATCTTTCCAGAACTTTTATCATGAATGGGTGTTGGATCTTGTCAAATGCTTTTTCTGCATCTAACGAGATGATCATGTGGTTTTTGTCTTTGAGTTTGTTTATATAATGGATTACATTGATGGATTTCCGTATATTAAACCATCCCTGCATCCCTGGAATAAAACCTACTTGGTCAGGATGGATGATTGCTTTAATGTGTTCTTGGATTCGGTTAGCGAGAATTTTATTAAGGATTTTTGCATCGATGTTCATAAGAGAAATTGGTCTGAAGTTCTCTATCTTTGTTGGATCTTTCTGTGGTTTAGGTATCAGAGTAATAGTGGCTTCATAAAATGAGTTGGGTAGAATACCTTCTACTTCTATCTTGTGAAAAAGTTTGTGCAGAACTGGAGTTAGATCTTCTTTGAAGGTCTGATAGAACTCTGCACTAAACCTGTCTGGTCCTGGGCTTTTTTGGCTGGGAGACTATTAATAACTGCTTCTATTTCTTTAGGGGATATGGGACTGTTTAGAAGGTCAACTTGATCCTGATTCAACTTTGGTACCTGGTATCTGTCCAGAAATTTGTCCATTTCGTCCAGGTTTTCCAGTTTTGTTGAGTATAGCCTTTTGTAGAAGGATCTGATGGTGTTTTGGATTTCTTCAGGATCTGTTGTTATGTCTCCCTTTTCATTTCTGATTTTGTTAATTTGGATTTTGTCCCTGTGCCCTTTAGTGAGTCTAGCTAAGGGTTTATCTATCTTGTTGATTTTCTCAAAGAACCAACTCCTCGTTTGGTTAATTCTTTGAATAGTTCTTCTTGTTTCCACTTGGTTGATTTCACCCCTGAGTTTGATTATTTCCTGCCGTCTACTCCTCTTGGGTGAATTTGCTTCCTTTTTTTCTAGAGCTTTTAGATGTGTTGTCAAGCTGCTAGTATGTGCTCTCTCCCGTTTTTTCTTGAAGGCACTCATAGCTATGAGTTTCCCTCTTAGAAATGCTTTCATTGTGTCCCAAAGGTTTGGGTACGTTGTGGCTTCATTTTCATTAAACTCTAAAAAGTCTTTAATTTCTTTCTTTATTCCTTCCTTGACCAAGGTATCATTGAGAAGAGTGTTGTTCAGTTTCCATGTGAATGTTGGCTTTCTGTTATTTATTTTGTTATTGAAGATCAGCCTTAGTGCATGGTGATCTGATAGGATACATGGGACAATTTCAATATTTTTGAATCTGTTGAGGCCTGATTTGTGACCTATTATGTGGTCAATTTTGTAGAAGGTACCATGAGGTGCTGAGAAGAAGGTATATCCTTTTGTTTTAGGATAAAATGTTCTGTAGATATCTGTCAGATCCATTTGTTTCATCACTTCTGTTAGTTTCAGTGTGTCCCTGTTTAGTTTCTGTTTCCATGATCTGTCCGTTGGTGAAAGTGGTGTGTTGAAGTCTCCCACTATTATTGTGTGAGGCGCAATGTGTGCTTTGAGCTTTACTAAAGTTTCTTTAGTGAATGTGGCTGCTCTTGTATTTGGAGCATAGATATTCAGAATTGAGAGTTCCTCTTGGAGGATTTTACCTTTGATGAGAATGAAGTGTCCCTCCTTGTCTTTTTTGATGACTTTGGGTTGGAAGTCAATCTTATCAGATATTAGGATGGCTACTCCTGCTTGTTTCTTCATACCATTTGCTTGGAAAATTGTTTTCCAGCCTTTCATTCTGAGGTAGTGTCTATCTTTTTCTCTGAGATGAGTTTCCTGTAAGCAGCAAAATGTTGGGTCTTGTTTGTGTAGCCAGTTTGTTAGTCTATGTCTTTTTATTGGCGAGTTGAGACCATTGATGTTAAGAGATATTAAGGAAAAGTAATTGTTGCTTCCTGTTATTTTAGTTGTTAAAGGTGGCATTCTGTTCTTGTGGCTGTCTTCTTTTAGGTTTGTTGAGGAATTACCTTCTTGTTTTTTCTAGGGCGTTGTTCCCGTTCTTGTATTGGTTTTTTTCTGTTATTATCCTTTGAAGGGCTGGATTCGTGGAGAGATAATGCGTGAATTTGGTTTTGTCGTGGAATACTTTGGTTTCTCCCTCTATGATAATTGAGAGTTTGGCTGGGTATAGTAGCCTGGGCTGCAGTTTGTGTTCTCTTAGTGTCTGTATAACATCTGTCCAGGCTCTTCTGGCTTTCATAGTCTCTGGTGAAAAATCTGGTGTAATTCTGATAGGCTTGCCTTTATATGTTACTTGACCTTTTTCCCTTACTGCTTTTAGTATTCTATCTTTATTTAGTGCATTTGATGTTCTGATTATTATGTGTCGGGAGGAATTTCTTTTCTGGTCCAGTCTATTTGGAGTTCTGTAGGCTTCTTGTATGTTCATATGCATCTCATTCTTTAGATTTGGGAAGTTTTCTTCAATAATTTTGTTGAAGATGTTTGCTGGACCTTTGAGTTGAAAATCTTCATTCTCATCCACTCCTATTATCCGTACGTTTGGTCTTCTTATTGTGTCCTGGATTTCCTGGATATTTTGAGTTAGGATCTTTTTGCATTTTCCATTTTCTTTGATTGTTGTGCCGATGTTCTCTATGGAATCTTCTGCACCTGAGATTCTCTCTTCCATCTCTTGTATTCTGTTGCTGATGCTCAAATCTATGGTTCCAGATTTCTTTCCTAGGGTTTCTATCTCTAGTGTTGCCTCGCTTTGAGTTTTCTTTATTGTGTCTACTTCCCTTTTTAGGTCTAGTATGGTTTTGTTCATTTCCATCACCTGTTTGTATGTTTTTTCCTCTTTTTCTGTAAGGACTTCTACCTGTTTGATTGTGTTTTCCTGTTTTTCTTTAAGGACTTGTAACTCTTTAGCAGTGTTCTCCTGTATTTCTTTAAGTGATTTATTAAAGTCCTTCTTGATGTCCTCTACCATCATCATGAGATATGCTTTTAAATCTAGGTCTAGGTTCTCAGGTGTGTTGGGGTTCCCTGGACTGGGCGAAGTGGGTGTGCTGGGTGCTGGTGATGGTGAGTGGTCTTGGTTCCTGTTAGTAAGATTCCTCCGTTTACCTTTCGCCATCTGGTAATCTCTGGAGTTAGTACTTATAGTTGACTCTGTTTAGAGATTGTTCTTCTGGTGATTCTGTTACCGTCTATCAGCAGACCTGGGAGACAGATTCTCTCCTCTGAGTTTCAGTGCTCAGAGCACTCTCTGCTGGCAAGCTCTCTTACAGGGAAGGTGCGCAGATATCTTGTGTTTGGACCTCTTCCTGGCCGAAGAAGAAGGCCCAAAACAGGACCTTTCTCAGACACTGTGTTGCTTTGGCAGTTCCCAGGTGGTACAGACTCTCACCTAAGCAGACTAAATTCCTAAGTTCCTTGGAGTCCCGGGACCAAGATGGCGACCGCTGCTGCTGTGGCTTAGGCCGCCTCCCCAGCCAGGCGGGCACCTGTCCTCCGGTCCGGAAGGTGGCCGGCTGTCCCCGGCCCACACAGGGTGCTGCCTCAGCCCCTCTGTGCTTCTGCCTGTTCCAGAGGCTGTCAGGTTCTCTGGCGCACCCTCTCACCTGTTCAGACTAATTTCCTAAGTTCGGCGGGTCCCGGACCAAGATGGCGACCGCTCGACAGTTTTATTTTTGAGGCTGTTTCTCATTATGTACCCCAGGCTAGCCTCCAAATGAAGGCCCTCCTGCCCCAGCCTCAAGATGTTAGGTAGGCACCACCACCTGCTAAGGTTTGGGTTTTTGGTTTGGGATTTTTTTTTTTTTTTGGAAGGGTGGGGGGTGTTGATTGTTTTAACTCTCAGGAGTCCTCGGAGACAAACCCACCTCTCAAGCTTCAAGTGATTCAATGAGTCTCTAAGTGGCCATGAATGTGAAAGCAGCTCTATTGCTGATACCATGACCATCTGAAGAGCAAGAGCGATTCACTGGCTCTTATCTGCGGCTTCAGAAACACAAGCAGAAAAATACAAAGACACACTGAACCCGGAAGTAGGAAGCTCTGCAGACTATTCTTTTCCCCTGAGGTTTGCCTGAGTGGCTCCTGTCCTTATTCACTGCAAAGAGTGGCCCCAGAACAAAGAAACCCGTTCAGCCAGTCTTCAGAGCTGTGAATACTATCACCCGTGCGTCCTGAATAAAGAAGCAGTGGAGAGCTGTTACCCTCTTCTTTTGTTTTAATAATAGCAAGGCTTTCCACCTCCCATCCATTCGATTACCAGGGCAGCAACGTTCCCTGTTTTACATGCAGTACTGAGCTGAGTGCTTGTTTTATCTTACCTTTCACGAAACAAAAGCAGACACTTATCAGTTACAACTCCAGCAGAAAAGGCCCAGGGAATACTAGAGAGCCCCGCTAATGGCACCTTTGCTGACCAGCGAATCTGGTGTCACTTGCAGAGATTAACCTCAGAAATCTAAGTGAAATTGTGACCTGTCTGGCAGAGCACTGTGATGTCAACAATTTGCCCCTCGTATTTGTGAGGTGACAGGCTCAATGAGGCGAACTGTGCTACTGTGAAATCATGACACATAGTTCTCTGGGTTCTTTTACATTTGTTTGCTTGTTTGAAAATTTCATACATGGGCAATAATGTGATCCTCACCACTCTTTACTCTCAATTTGATTTTCTTTAAAAGAAAAAAAATCTGAGTCCAGCTGGTGCTGCGTGTGCGTGCATAAGTGGAGGACCACCCACTGGTGCATCCCTAAAGAAAGCTGTCACTCTCTCCCCATAGGAGCCATCAGTTGCCAATAACGCCTCAATTACGGATAGAGTTTCATGAGTCCCTCCCACAGCCACACTGAAGTTTTGGCCAGCTTGGCCTTGTGAAAGTCTTGTACACAAAGTCATAGCCACTGTGAGTTTGTGTCTGAGCGTAATGGTCCCATCATGTCCACCAAATACTGTCCTAGTGCCTCTGGCTCTAACAATCCTCCTGCCACCTCTTCTTCAAAGAAGTCTTAGTTTGAGGAGAGCAATAAGTTGGCAGTGGCTCCTTTAGAACCAACCATGCTGTAGTCTTTCTTTCTTTTCCTGTTGACCAGCTATGGGTCTCTCTGTGTGTGTTAATTGCCATCTACAGCAAAGCTTATCAGATGAGGGCTGAGAAATTCACTAAGCTATGGACATAAAGATAAACAGTGAGGAGACAGTGTATTACTACTTCCATTTAGCAGAATAATAGTGCTAGGTTCTCCCCTAGGGCAAATGGTCTAGCTGGTCACACACCTTTGGTCCAGTTAATGGTACTAAGAGTGCATGAGTTCTATCTTATAGAGCAGGATTTAACTCTAATCAGAGAGACTGGGTTGGTTGGTTTGCTTGCTTGCTTGCTTGCTTGCTTGCTTGCTTGCTTGCTTGGTTTTTAAGGCTGTTAATGCTATGGGTATGAAATATCTCCATCAGGCCCATGTGTGTGAAATGGCACCAGTTGATGGTGCCCTTTGGGTACCTTTAGGGACCATTAGAAGTGAGGCCTGCCTGGGGGAAGTAGGTTGCCAAGGGGTAGGCCTGGAGGTTATGCTCCAGCCCATTTCTAGCTCAATTATCTGTTGCCTGAGCCACTCAACCCATGGGTCATGACCCCTTTTGGAGGTTGAACAACCCTTTCACAGGGATCACATATCATAAGAAATTGAGATCCTCTCAAATCATGGCCCTACCCCAGTTCCCCTTTTCTTAAGTGATATATATATATATATATGTATATATATATATATATATATATATATATATATATATATATAGAGAGAGAGAGAGAGAGAGAGAGAGAGAGAGCCATGTTGTATATATGTGGCCATGTTGTATAGTGTGGTTGATATATATGATATACATGTGTGTGAAATATATACATCATATATATCACATGTATGAGATAGATAGATAGATAGATAGATAGATAGATAGATAGATAGATAGATAACTGTAGATAACTGTGATTATTTTTATTGAGACAAGGAAATGAAAAAGGAAGCCAAGCCTAGTGGTAGAGATCTGTAACCTCAGCACTTGGAAAGCTGAGTTCAAAGCCTGTATAGGCTATAGAGAAAGAGGTTCAAGGCCAATCTAAGCAACTTAGTGAAACCATGTCTCAAAGGAAGGAAGGAAGGAAGGAAGGAAGGAAGGAAGGAAGGAAGGAAGGAAGGAAGGAAAGAAAGAAAGAAAGAAAGAAAGAAAGAAAGAAAGAAAGAAAGAAAGAAAGAAAGAAAGCAAGCAAGCGAGCTGGGGATTTAGCTCTGGGGTAGAGTAGGGCTAGAATGTGTCACTAAGGAGCTGAAGGCAAGGCTTAGCAATAGACCACTTGCCCAGTATCAAGGACAATGCGTTATAAAGAACGCATACACATTTGATTCCAGTTTGGGGCCAAACACAAAGTGACCTTGGATGTTCTTCCAGGCTGTCCCACTCAAATCCTAAGGCAGGGAGAGAGATGGGGGTCTCAGGAACACATGCTCAGTCCAAAAGTCACACAGGAGCACTGAGATGGACCACTGTGGAAGCTAACATTCCAGGAGTGTGGAGTTCCAGTGCCGTAGAAAGGAAAGGGCAACTACTAAGACTCCAGCCAACTCAGCATTGATAATTCCTGCTGGATCTCCTCTGTATCACTTATGTCAAGGTAAGGAGATGAATGTGGCTGTGAACAGCCAAGCAAGATAATCACAAGTTTGAAGCTAGCCTGGTATGATGGTTAGTTTGAAAGATCAACTGGTCCCTACCTAGGACCACCTAGGAGGAGAGTCTCAGTTGAGGAGTTATCTACACCAGGCTGGCCTGTAGACATGTTTGTCAGGGTTTATCTTGATTTTCACTTGCCCCAGACCACTATGGGTGGCACCATTCTGTAGGCTGGTCCTTGAAGTGTGTAAGAGAGTAAAGAAAGCTAACAGGCAGCTGGCGTGCACTCATTTCTTTTTGCCCTTGACTGTGGATGTGATATGACCAGATGTCTCAAGCTCTTGCTTCTGTAACTTCCCTATAATAATAGCATATAACCTGGAATTATACAAATATACCCTCCTTTTTTTCCTCAGTCCCATTTTGCCAGGGTATTTGTCATAGCAACAGAAAGGATGTTAAAATTCCTAGGCAATAAAGCAAATGCAAAAAAAAAAAAAAAAGGCTTCTAAATTGGGCTTAGATCTGTTTATGTACTAAGTTGAACTGAAAGTACAAAGATAGCCCTAGGCTAATAACCTCCTGCTTATTTGGTTGACACACACCCACCCCTCTTTCAAATATTACTGAATAAATGTGAGCACTCCAAGCACAGATCATGGGACATAATAGAAGTTCAAAACACATTTAATTTCTTTCTTACTAAGGATCAACCCTTGTCCTCTACTCTGTGGTAATTCCTAAACTCAAGTAATTAGCCATTTTTTTTAAAAAAAAGAAAATAGAAAACAAGTAGACAATGGAAGTTTTAATAGTTTAATATGTATATTCAAAGAATACCCAAGCTCAAAGGTGACTGTAACTTGCCTAGAATCCCCCAATACGGGTCTGGGAGCATGGCGTGGCCATAGAGAACCCATGTACAATCACCCAGTGGGTAGCTGGAGGTGTGGCTCAGTACTAAAGCACTTGCCTAGAATCCCCCAGTGAGGGGCTGGGGGTATGGCTCAGCAGTATAATGCCTTCCTAGAATCCTCCAATGGGGCCCTAAGGACATAGTTTAGTGGTAGAGCTCTTGCTTAGAATCCCCTAGTAAAGGGCTGGGGATGTAGCTGAGTTGGAAGAGTGCTTACTTGCCTAGGATGCGCAAAGTCCTGAGTTTCATCCTGAACATAAAAAAGAAAAAAAAAAAAAAAAAGACGCGAGAAGTAAAAGGAACAGAGAGGAGGTGAGGAACTGGGGCATGCAGCTAAGTGGTAGTGTGCTTTCCTAATCTACAAAGCCCTGGGTTCCATGTCTAGTACTATAGAAAGAAAAGGAAGGGAGGAACAGAGAGACGTGAGGGCAGGGGAAGAGATGTGAGGGAGGGGAGAAAAAGGAAGGGAAGAGAAAAAAAATAAAACTCAGGGATAATGTGAGATTGACAATCTAAAGTGGGAGAAATAATTTTAGTAAAGCCATAGACATTAAGAGATGATCCAGCCCTCCTGGCCATTGGCCATCATGGAAACCCTCCTGTAGTCTGAGAATGATCCCTCGGTAACAGTAAACCAAGAAAATGGAGAGCTCCATTCACTCCTTAATGCCTATCCATCCCCTGTCTCTTCTGCCCAATGGGATCCTTCAGGTTGACTGAAGCCAGATATCTAAGTGGATTAATTGTTATTTATGATACCATTCTGAACCGTGGAGCATGGGTGGCCTCCCACCACTGTTCACTAGAGAAATTGTGCAACAGTAATCAACAAATGAATGGAATTTGCCTCCCTGCCAAGGAGATCCTGCTGTCATCATTCTATCCCAGTCATCAATTAAAGGATTAAATAGTGAATCAACTGCCAGAGTTCAACTGTAATCTTAGGCTCAGACTCCATGAGTGAGGACATAGGCTGAGATATAGCATGTGCAGAGTACCTAGGTGTGTGTGTGTGTCGGTTCCAATCTATTTCTGTCTCTTATTTGTTTCTGTCTGTCTCTTTGTCTGTCTGCGTCTCTCTGTCTCCCTCTGTCTCTTTCTCTGTCTCTCTATGTCTCTGTATCGCTGTGTCTCTCTGTTTCTCTGTCTCTGTTCCTTTTTTTTTCTGTTTCAATATGCCCTTGTCTCTATTTCTGTTTCTGTGTCTATCTGTGTCTCCTTGACTCCCTCTGTCTCTTTCTGTTTCTCTGTCTCAGCCTCTCTCTCTCTCTCTCTCTCTCTCTCTCTCTCTCTCTCTCTCTCACACACACACACACACACACACACACACACACACACACCCCTCTTCTGCTCAATAATGTCTCTTGACATTTGCAGTTTCTCAGTTAGGTGATGTATCCTTTACTCTCCTTGTAGCTGTGACAAAGTATCAGATTAAAGCAACCTGAGGAAGGAGAGGTTGGTTCTGGCTTACAGTTCTGTGCTCAACCGTTAGGGTGGGGAAGGTCCAGCTGTAGGGGTGTGAGAGCACTGGTTACACTGTATCCACAATCAGGAAGCAGAGAGCCTTTAACACTGGTGCTCTGCTCACTTTTTCCTTTTAATTCAGTCCAGGATCCTAGGTAGCAGACGGTGCTGCCCACACTAAGGAGGAATCTTCCCATCTCAATCCCTCCTTAGAATTAGGCCAAGGAAAAAGGCAAGTATTAACCAGCTGGTCATGGTAGTTCACACCTCGAATCCCAACATTTATTGTGCAGAAGAACGATAGCACATCAAAGTCCAGCCTGGGCTACACAATAAATAACAGGCAAACCTGGACTAAATAACAGGGCTCTGTCAAAACAAACGAAACAAGACTAGCAGACAGTCTTACGTTGTTTCCTACCTGACAGGGCAATGATGTTTTCTCCAAAGGAAACCTGAGTGGGCACAAGGTCATCCAGGACACGAGGTCAGCAGAAAGGACACGGGTATAGAATGAAATGCTACAAGGTCGTCAGAGAAACAGATTCGTCACAGAAACAACACTGAGTTACAAGCCCTTCTCAATGGCACAAGCACTTTCCATACATTAGCTCACTGGAGCCTCGAAGTCACCCTGTGTTGGAAATACAGTGACTAATCTGACCTTTAAAATGACAAACCTGCCAAGCCTGGAAGGCACACGCCTGTCATCCCAGCATCTGGAAGACAGAGAGCAGAAGAGGGATTGTGAATTCCAGGCTAGCCTGAACTGCATAGCAAGGCCTGTCTCAAATAACCCACTTCTAAAATTAAACATAAAGACAGCAAGAAATTTGGCTCTCAAGAGGCTAAATAACTTACAACAAAAACAATCACTCAGCTAATAAGTGGAAGAAGGCTAAGATTCAAATCTGGCAGACAGATTCTAGAACCCAACTCATAGCATAGCCATCTGCCTGGCTCCCCCCCCCCCCACCTTTTTTTTAAGTGTGTGTGTGTGTGTGTGTGTGTGTGTGTGTGTGTGTGTGTGTGTGTGTGTGTTTATTCATGTGGGTGTATGCATTTGTGTGATTTGTGTGTATGTACTTGTGGGCACATGTGCATTTGAAAGCCAGAGGTCAAATCAGGTGTCTTCCTCAGTTACCTAGACATTATTTCAGTAGGGTCTCACACTGGACCTGGTGCTCCCTGATTAGATGGGCTGGATGGCCCCTGTGCCCAGGGAGTGTGCCCATCTTAGGCTTCCTGAGTGTATAGTTATAGACATGTGCCTCTATGCCAAACTTGTTACATGGATGTTGGGGGCTTAAACTGGAATCCTTATTCTTGTACAATAAGCACACTACTAACAGAGACTTCAAGATTCATAGGGGCACGTGGACCATGCCACCAGAGGAATGGACATGGGAATGGTGAGGTGGACCATGCTTAAATCCCTGAAATCTCAGAACTTGAGACTGGTGGGAGTAGAGCTAACTCCATCCCCGTTTCCATGCCTGCACTTAACCAGAACCCCTAACCAGGTGATCACAAGCAGTCAGTCACATAGCGCAGCACCTGGAGCTCTTCCCCATGCAAACAGGGCATCCTCAGAGCCTTAGCCTCAGCCAATAGAATGTACTCTAGCCACATGGAATAAAGAGCAGACGTTATTTCAACCAAGGATCATCTGAGACTGGTTTTACTGAGCTGTAACACTTGGGGAAAGCACCCTCCACCCCGACCCAAGCACTCATCATTGAACCTTGGACCCGCCCACCTGGCGAAGCTCCTGTAGCTCACATGGAAGCTCAGGCTCCAGACATCTCTGCCACCACTGAAGCTGCGCCCAGACTTGAAGCCCCGGCCACCTGCCCCACATCAGCGCCTGAACCTGTTTATTTATCTCATATGAGCTGGAACGTTTTCGCATTCCTGACTGACCAGAGAACCCTGTGGACCCAATTTGTCCCAGACGCCGCTTCACCCTCCTCGGTCTGGTATACAGCGATGTCTGATGCCCCAGAGGGAAGAAGTGGACTGTGGAGACCACGGGTTCCAGGCTTTACACTGCCTTCTCAGAATGGATGTAGCAGTGGCACCGGGGAACTGCACCAGGAGAGGCTGAACACAGAATGGCAGATTCATTTTGGGGAAGAAAATACCCATTATTATATAGTCCATGAGTTTTCCCTCAATACCATAGTGAGAAAAATGCTGAGAAAGAGAGAGAGAGAGGGAGAGAGAGAGAGAGAGAGAGAGAGAGAGAGAGAGAGAGAGAGAGAGAGAAATGGAGAGAGAAATGGAGAGAGAAATGGAGAGAGAAATGGAGAGAGAAATGGAGAGAGAAATGGAGAGAGAAATGGAGAGAAAGAAATGGAGAGAAAATGGAGAGGGGGGAAGCATAAACAAACACATACATATACACCAAGACAGACACATACTTACATATCCACATGTACGCATATAGAAACACAGATGCATACACCAATGCCAATACACTGTAAGTATGTAAAAACATGTGCGTGCACACACACACACACACACACACACACACACACACACACCTCTGGTCAAGGAGGGAACCTAAGATTTTATTATAGATCTCAATCCTTCCTTTGTCCCTCCATCTACTTGGCAGCTTATCTTGCTAGGTCAATGGTTCTCAGCCTTCCTAATGCTGTGACCCTTTAACCCAGTTCCTCATGTTGTGATGACCCTCTATCATAAAATTATTTTCATTGCTACTTTATAACTGTAATTTTGCTACTGTTATGAATCATGATGTAATTATCTATGTCTTCTGATGGTCTTTGGAAACCCCTGTGAAAAGTCATTTGACACCCCCCCAATGGGTCACGCCACACATAAAAACACCCCACACATAAACACACCCCACATATAAACACACCCCACACATAGACACACCTCATACACACGTACCACACCCCATACACACATACACACACACACAAACATATGGAAGGGGAGCAATAGAGGATTGCTACTGACCAAACATACCTCAGATAACATCACCTGCAAGTACTTAGTGCCTTAAGACTCTACAGATCTGTGGCATGTAACAGAGAGTGACACCCAGCCCAAGGGTGACAAGAAAAATCTATCTGAGCACACAGGTGAGCTATGCCTAATTACCACCCTCTCCCAGCACTTCTCCAAGGGCATCATGGCTGAGTGAGTAGCTTGCTTGGCAAACAGAGGGAAGGGTTCTGCTGTGACCACAACAGTGAGTCTCAGCCACACTGAGGATAGACTGTGACTGAAAATGACTGAAAACATCAGCTTACAGAACAGGGCTTGATTCGTTCTGCTCATGGTACCAGGAGTTCCACTAGAGGGTCACTTGGCTCCATTGCTCCTGGTCGACCACGAGGCAGAGTCTGCAGATGGGAGTATGTGAAACTGGCATCAGCTCACCTCATGGTGGACAGGAAGGAGAGAGAGAAAAGGGGGATGGACAAAGAACAGAAGAAAGAGGAGGAGCGGAGAGAGGAAGAAAATTGTTATGATCCAGTCACTTCTCAGAAGCCTGCCTCACCCACTGCTGTACTGGGGACCAAGCCTTCACCACATGAACCTTTGAGAAGCATTTCAGACCTGCATGTTAATGGAACTGTTGCACACCCTGTCCCAGGTTCTCTTCTGCTCTTGCATCAAAGCAGGGGAGTCTAACCCATCACCATCCTGAGCCTCCCAAGACAGGAGGTGATCGTGTTAGCAGTGGTGGCCAAGGGTGACTCTGGACAGAGCCAGACAGAGCTGGGTTCCAGAACATCTTAGGAATGGACAGGCGCCTGAGGTCAACCCTGGTGCCTGAAGCAGCTTGTGGAGTTTGGCCTTGGTCTTCCAACAGTGTCTAGAAGCCTTCCTTTGCCTCACAGTTCCCATCTGTGCCTCAATGGAAGCTTCCCTCGGCTGCTTCATGAAGAACTGAGCCTCCCCAGGTCTCTGAACAGACATCCTTCCCTCCAAAACACAAACACCAATGTTCAGATGGATGCGTGTGTGTCGCTCATCACAGTTCCCTTACACAGTAAGCTGAATTGTGTCTTACCAAAATTCTATACATCTCTGAAGGTACTAATTCAAAGGGTATAGCCTGTTGTAGGTCCTCCAGTGACAGGTGAGGTTAAAAGGAGGCCTAGAGAATGGGAAATAATATTCTGCCAGTGAACTTGATATGCATTCATGAAAATGTGATAATAAAACTATTTTGTGCAATGGCTAAATGCTAGAATAAACAAAAATAATAGGCACAGCTCTTGAATACTGATATGTATTCTTCTAATAACTCTTCATTTAAACCTCCCCCCGCCAAAAAAACAATTATTTTATT